>NC_086318.1:449935605-450235605 GCF_036172605.1 Pelobates fuscus | reverse complement strand
ATTAGAGCAGGTGGGAGTATTGGGGAGTATGCAGATATTGGGGTGATAGTATCTTTGTTTGTCAGGGTGTGGGTATATCACTGCGATGTATTAGAGCATGTGGGAGTATGCAGATATTGGGGTGATAGTATCTGTGTTTGTCAGGGTGTGGGTGTATCACTGCGATGTATTAGAGCAGTTGGGAGTATTGGGGAGTATGTAGATATTGGGGTGATAGTATCTGTGTTTGTCAGGGTGTGGGTATATCACTGTGCTGTATTAGAGCATGTGGGAGTATGCAGAAATTGGGGTGATAGTATCTGTGTTTGTCAGGGTGTGGGTGTATCACTGCGATGTATTAGAGCAGTTGGGAGTATTGGGGAGTATGTAGATATTGGGGTGATAGTATCTGTGTTTGTCAGGGTGTGGGTGTATCACTGCAATGTATTAGAGCAGGTGGGAGTATTGGGGAGTATGCAGATATTGGGGTGATAGTATCTTTGTTTGTCAGGGTGTGGGTATATCACTGCGCTGTATTAGAGCATGTGGGAGTATGCAGAAATTGGGGTGATAGTATCTGTGTTTGTCAGGGTGTGGGTGTATCACTGCGATGTATTAGAGCAGTTGGGAGTATTGGGGAGTATGTAGATATTGGGGTGATAGTATCTGTGTTTGTCAGGGTGTGGGTGTATCACTGTGATGTATTAGAGCAGGTGGGAGTATGCAGATATTGGGGTGATAGTATCTGTGTTTGTCAGGGTGTATCACTGCGATGTATTAGAGCAGGTGGGAGTATGCAGATATTGGGGTGATAGTGTCTGTGTTTGTCAGGGTGTATCACTGCGATGTATTAGAGCAGGTGGGAGTATGCAGATATTGGGGTGATAGTATCTGTGTTTGTCAGGGTGTGGGTGTATCACTGCGATGTATTAGAGCAGGTGGGAGTATGTAGATATTGGGGTGATAGTATCTGTGTTTGTCAGGGTGTGGGTATATCACTGCGATGTATTAGAGCAGGTGGGAGTATGTAGATATTGGGGTGATAGTATCTGTGTTTGTCAGGGTGTGGGTGTATCACTGCAATGTATTAGAGCAGGTGGGAGTGTGTAGATATTGGGGTGATAGTATCTTTGTTTGTCAGGGTGTGGGTGTATCACTGCGATGTATTAGAGCAGGTGGGAGTATTGGGGAGTATGTAGATATTGGGGTGATAGTATCTGTGTTTGTCATGGTGTGGGTGTATCACTGCGATGTATTAGAGCAGGTGGGAGTATTGGGGAGTATGTAGATATTGGGGTGATAGTATCTGTGTTTGTCAGGGTGTGGGTGTATCACTGCGATGTATTAGAGCAGGTGGGAGTATTGGGGAGTATGTAGACATTGGGGTGATAGTATCTGTGTTTGTCATGGTGTGGGTGTATCACTGCGATGTATTAGAGCAGGTGGGAGTATTGGGGAGTATGTAGACATTGGGGTGATAGTATCTGTGTTTGTCAGGGTGTGGGTGTATCACTGCGATGTATTAGAGCAGGTGGGCGTATTGGGGAGTATGTAGATATTGGGGTGATAGTATCTTTGTTTGTCAGGGTGTGGGTGTATCACTGCGATGTATTAGAGCAGGTGGGAGTATTGGGGAGTATGTAGACATTGGGGTGATAGTATCTGTGTTTGTCATGGTGTGGGTGTATCACTGCGATGTATTAGAGCAGGTGGGAGTATTGGGGAGTATGTAGATATTGGGGTGATAGTATCTGCGTTTGTCAGGGTGTGGGTGTATCACTGCGATGTATTAGAGCAGGTGGGAGTATTGGGGAGTATGTAGACATTGGGGTGATAGTATCTGTGTTTGTCAGGGTGTGGGTGTATCACTGCGATGTATTAGAGCAGGTGGGCGTATTGGGGAGTATGTAGATATTGGGGTGATAGTATCTTTGTTTGTCAGGGTGTGGGTGTATCACTGCGATGTATTAGAGCAGGTGGGAGTATTGGGGAGTATGTAGATATTGGGGTGATAGTATCTGTGTTTGTCAGGGTGTGGGTGTATCACTGCGATGTATTAGAGAGGGTGGGAGTATTGGGGAGTTTGTAGATATTGGGGTCATAGTATCTGTGTTTGTCAGGGTGTGGGTGTATCACTGCGATGTATTAGAGCAGGTGGGAGTATGTAGATATTGGGGTGATAGTATCTGTGTTTGTCAGGGTGTGGGTGTATCACTGCGATGTATTAGAGCAGGTGGTAGTATTGGGGAGTATGTAGATATTGGGGTGATAGTATCTGTGTTTGTCAGGGTGTGGGTGTATCACTGCGATGTATTAGAGCAGGTGGGAGTATGTAGATATTGGGGTGATAGTATCTGTGTTTGTCAGGGTGTGGGTGTATCACTGCGATGTATTAGAGCAGGTGGGAGTATGTAGACATTGGGGTGATAGTATCTGTGTTTGTCAGGGTGTGGGTGCATCACTGCAATGTATTAGAGCAGGTGGGCGTATTGGGGAGTATGCAGATATTGGGGGGATAGTATCTTTGTTTGTCAGGGTGTGGGTGTATCACTGCGATGTATTAGAGCAGGTGGGAGTATTGGGGAGTATGTAGATATTGGGGTGATAGTATCTGTGTTTGTCAGGGTGTGGGTGTATCACTGCGATGTATTAGAGCAGGTGGGCGTATTGGGGAGTATGCAGATATTGGGGTGATAGTATCTTTGTTTGTCAGGGTGTGGGTGTATCACTGCGATGTATTAGAGCAGGTGGGAGTATTGGGGAGTATGTAGATATTGGGGTCATAGTATCTGTGTTTGTCAGGGTGTGGGTGTATCACTGCAATGTATTAGAGCAGGTGGGAGTATGTAGATATTGGGGTAGTAGTATCTGTGTTTGTCAGGATGTGGGTATATCACTGCGATGTATTAGAGCAGGTGGGAGTATGTAGATATTGGGGTGATAGTATCTGTGTTTGTCAGGGTGTGGGTGTATCACTGCGATGTATTAGAGCAGGTGGGAGTATGTAGATATTGGGGTGATAGTATCTGTGTTTGTCAGGGTGTGGGTGTATCACTGCGATGTATTAGAGCAGGTGGGCGTATTGGGGAGTATGCAGATATTGGGGTGATAGTATCTTTGTTTGTCAGGGTGTGGGTGTATCACTGTGATGTATTAGAGCAAGTGGGAGTATTGGGGAGTATGTAGATATTGGGGTCATAGTATCTGTGTTTGTCAGGGTGTGGGTGTATCACTGCAATGTATTAGAGCAGGTGGGAGTATGTAGATATTGGGGTAGTAGTATCTGTGTTTGTCAGGATGTGGGTGTATCACTGCAATGTATTAGAGCAGGTGGGAGTATGTAGATATTGGGGTAGTAGTATCTGTGTTTGTCAGGATGTGGGTATATCACTGCGATGTATTAGAGCAGGTGGGAGTATGTAGATATTGGGGTGATAGTATCTGTGTTTGTCAGGGTGTGGGTGTATCACTGCGATGTATTAGAGAAGATGGGAGTATGTGGATATTGGGGTCGTAGTATCTGTGTTAGTGTATCACTGCGATGTATTAGAGCAGGTGGGAGTATGTAGATATTGGGGTGATAGTATCTTTGTTTGTCAGGGTGTGGGTGTATCACTGCGATGTATTAGAGCAGGTGGGAGTATTGGGGAGTATGTAGATATTGGGATGAGTACTGGAGTGTGTCAGAGAGAGTTTTGCGCAGGTAATTGTATTGCCACCAGGGCAGATACATAAAATATTTTGTTTCTTGTTTGCAGCCAAATTTCAAACAGAAGTTTGTGTCGTTGCTGAAGAGGTTCAAGGTGAATGATGATGTAAGCTTCCACCAAGATCTCTTAGAAACAGGTTAAACCACGCCTGTGCTCTCTTTATTGAGTTTTATGTAAGAAAATACTCAGCTCTAATAGTAAAATGTGGTAACTTGTATCAGAGTAGATTTGGCTTTATTTAATATTTTGTGTATTATATTTGAGCTGTATAATGAATTATATGCTGGAGAGCTCACTTATCCTTGACAAAGACCTAATAGTTTGAAATATTTTGTTGGTGATGTAATAAACGTCACTCCATGAAAAGATTTGTTGGTGTTTACATCTTTAGATCCATCTGTTCTGCCCCTCTTTCTTCCCTTCATTCATTCTTGTTCTTCCCTTGGGTTCTGTTCCCTGCCACCCCCCCTTGGTTCTGTCCACTACCACTCTCCCACGGGTTCTCCCTTGGGTTCTCTCTGGTGCCATCCTCCCTTGGGTTCTGTCTGGTGCCATCCTCCCTTGGGTTCTGTCTGGTGCCATCCTCCCTTGGGTTCTATCTGCTGCCATCCTCCCTTGGGTTCTATCTGCTGCCATCCTCCCTTGGGTTCTCTCTGGTGCCATCCTTCATTGGGTTCTGTTTGGTGCCATCCTCCCTTGAGTTCTACCTGGTGCCATCCTCCCACGGGTCCTGTCTGGTACCATCCTCCCTTGGTCCTGTCTGGTGCCATCCTCCCTTGGGTTCTATCCGCTGCCATCTTCCCTTGGGTTCTATCCACTGCCATCCTCCCTTGGGTTCTGTCTGGTGCCATCCTCCCTTGGGTTCTATTCGCTGCCATCCTCCCTTGGGTTCTATCCGCTGCCATCCTCCCTTGGGTTCTCTCTGGTGCCATCCTCCCTTGGGTTCTCTCTAGTGCCTTCCTCCCTTGGGTTCTCTCTGCTGCCATCCTCCCTTGGGTTCTGACTGGTGCCCTTGGGTTCTATTTGCTGCCATCCTCCCTTGGGTTCTATCCACTGCCATCCTCCCTTGGGTTCTATCCACTGTCATCTTCCCTTGGGTTCTATCCGCTGCCGTCTTCCCTTGGGTTCTGTCTGGTGCCATCCTCCCTTAGGTTCTATCCGCTGCCATCCTCCCTTGGGTTCTGTCTGGTGCCATCCTGCCTTTGGTTCTATCCGCTGCCGTCTTCCCTTGGGTACTGTCTGGTGCCATCCTCGCTTGGGTTCTATCCGCTACCATCCTCCCTTGGGTTCTGTCTGGTGCCATTCTCCCTTGGTTCTATTCGCTGGCATCCTCCCTTGGGTTCTTTTTGCTGCCATCCTCCCTTGGGTTCTGTCTGGTGCCATCCTCCCACGGGTTATGTCTGGTGCCATCCTCCCTTGGTCCTGTCTGGTGCCATCCTATCCGCTGCTACCCTCCCTTGGGTTTTATCCGCTGCCATCCTCCCTTGGGTTCTGTCTGGTGCCATCCTCCTTTGGGTTCTATTCGCTGCCATCTTCCCTTGGGTTCTCTCTGGTGCCATCCTCCCTTGGGTTCTCTCTAGTGCCTTCCTCCATTGGGTTCTCTCTGATGCCATACTCCCTTGGGTTCTGCCTGGTGCCATCCTCCCTTGGGTTATATTCGCTGCCATCCTCCCTGAAGAGGTTCAAGGTGAATGATGATGTAAGCTTCCACCAAGATCTCTTAGAAACAGGTTAAACCACGCCAGTGCTCTCTTTATTGAGTTTCATGTAAGAAAATACTCAGCTCTAATAGTAAAATGTGGTAACTTGTATCAGAGTAGATTTGGCTTTATTTAATATTTTGTGTATTATATTTGAGCTGTATAATGAATTATATGCAGGAGAGCTCACTTATCCTTGACAAAGACCTAATAGTTTGAAATGTTTTGTTGTTGATGATGTAATAAACGTCACTCCATGAAAAGATTTGTTGGTGTTTACATCTTTAGATCCATCTGTTCTGCCCCTCTTTATTCCCTTCATTCATTCTTGTTCTTCCCTTGGGTTCTGTTCCCTGCCACCCCCCCTTGGTTCTGTCCACTACCACTCTCCAACGGGTTCTGTCTGGTGCCATCCTCCCTTGGGTTCTCTCTGGTGCCATCCTTCCTTGGGTTCTGTTTGGTGCCATCCTCCCTTGAGTTCTATCTGGTGCCATCCTCCCACGGGTCCTGTCTGGTGCCATCCTCCCTTGGTCCTGTCTGGTGCCATCCTCCCTTGGGTTCTATCCGCTGCTATCCTCCCTTGGGTTCTATCCGCTGCCATCCTCCCTTGGGTAATATCCGCTGCCATCCTCCCTTGGGTTCTGTCTGGTGCCATCCTCCTTTGGGTTCTATCCGCTGCCATCTTCCCTTGGGTTCTATCCGCTGCCATCCTCCCTTGGGTTCTGTCTGGTGCCATCCTCCCTTGGGTTCTATTCGCTGCCATCTTCCCTTGGGTTCTATCCGCTGCCATCCTCCCTTGGGTTCTCTCTGGTGCCATCCTCCCTTGGGTTGTCTCTAGTGCCTTCCTCCCTTGGGTTCTCTCTGCTGCCATCCTCCCTTGGGTTCTGACTGGTGCCATCCTCCCTTGGGTTCTATTTGCTGCCATCCTCTCTTGGGTTCTATCCACTGCCATCCTCCCTTGGGTTCTATCCACTGCTATCCTCCCTTGGGTTCTATCCACTGTCATCTTCCCTTGGGTTCTATCCGCTGCCGTCTTCCCTTGGGTTCTGTCTGGTGCCATCCTCCCTTAGGTTCTATCCGCTGCCATCCTCCCTTGGGTTCTGTCTGGTGCCATCCTGCCTTTGGTTCTATCCGCTGCCGTCTTCCCTTGGGTACTGTCTGGTGCCATCCTCCCTTGGGTTCTATCCGCTACCATCCTCCCTTGGTTTCTGTCTGGTGCCATCCTCCCTTGGGTTCTATTCGCTGCCATCCTCCCTTGGGTTCTGTCTGGTGCCATCCTCCCACGGGTTCTGTCTGGTGCCATCCTCCCTTGGTCCTGCCTGGTGCCATCCTATCCGCTGCTACCCTCCCTTGGGTTCTATCCGCTGCCATCCTCCCTTGGGTTATATCCGCTGCCATCCTCCCTTGGGTTCTGTCTGGTGCCATCCTCCTTTGGGTTCTATTCGCTGCCATCTTCCCTTGGGTTCTATCCGCTGCCATCCTCCCTTGGGTTCTCTCTGGTGCCATCCTCCCTTGGGTTCTCCCTAGTGCCTTCCTCCATTGGGTTCTCTCTGATGCCATACTCCCTTGGGTTCTGACTGGTGCCATCCTCCCTTGTGTTATATTCGCTGCCATCCTCCCTTGGGTTCTATCCACTGCCATCCTCCCTTGGGTTCTATCCACTGCCATCTTCCCTTGGGTTCTGTCTGCTGCCATCCTCCCTAGGTTCTATCCGCTGCCATCCTACCTTGGGTTCTGTCTGGTGCCATCCTCCCTTGGGTTCTATTCGCTGCCATCCTCCCTTGGGTTCTGTCTGGTGCCATCCTCCCTTGGGTTCTATTCGCTGCCATCCTCCCTTTGGTTCTCTCTGGTGCCATCCTCCCTTGGGTTCTCTCTGGTGCCATCCTCCCTTGGATTCTATTCGCTGCCATCCTCCCTTGGGTTCTATCTGCTGCCATCCTGCCTTGGTTTCTATTCGCTGCCCTCTTCCCTTGATATTTTTGTTCTCCTGTCCCTAATCAGATTCAGTTAATTCACATTTATCTTTGGTTTCTCAAATTAAGATATTCTTTATTTCCCTCCATCCCTTTCCCTAATTCTGGATATCCACCATAACCCTGGTTAGCCACTGGACGCAGAACATACTTGTCGGGAGCCAGATGAGGAAGAGGAGCTTGGACTATTGTATGACAGTCTGGATGAATGTAATAACAGTGAAAGCGGCTTCGACATAGAGGACAATGACAGTGTCATGAGCACCCCAAAACCAACTTTGAGGTAAGAAAAATCTTTATCCTTCAAAATACCCATAAATAGTATTTTCTGATATTTTTCTTTTTAAGGAACTTTGTGGGCACCAACATAGTATATGTGGATTTGATAATTTGTAGCCTCATATTCATGCTCTGATTCACCCACTGTTAAAACCTCTTACTTAGACTAAAAAAGACAATAGTTTATGCAGCTTTCTGCAGCTTAACGCTGTCCAAACAGCTACACCTCTTCTTTTCACAAAATATTGGCAATGTATGGTATTTCGCATCTGTCTGAAGTGGAATAGGGGCAGATAATAAGAGGACAATTGGCTGTGGGAGAGAGTGAACCACAATCTATAATTTACTGAGCTGAGTACGAAGAGTCTCAGAGAGTGAAACTATTCTAAGAAGATGAACAGAAATACCCATGGCAACCTAACATTGCAGCTAATGCTCATATAATTATAGATTATGCTAATGGAGTGTGCCTATAATCTTAATTTTAGTAATGACAGGAAGGGAATATTTTGCATAACTCTCTTTACTGAAAACTCCAGCAGCACAGATCATAAATAGAACAACCAATCAAAAAACAACTACACTTTCCACAAAAGGCACTGCCAGTCTAAGCTCTTTCTTTGTAGCGACAGTAATAACAATATAGTCAGAAATAGTGAAACAAGTCATAAGGAACCATGAAAAAGAATCTAGCAATCCATAAATTCAATGAGGAGTCGTCCGGAGAGACTGTAGGAGCTATCTTGCCATAGAAGTACCTGATTACACTGAAAGGAAACAAAAAGCAGTGAAAGGCATCTGAAATGGTACGTTGTCCCTCTTACAATTACCATTTAATAAACTTAAATTAAATCAGGCTAAATAGTTCAACACGATAAAATGAATGGTAATAATAATCCTAAATCCTAACAAACCAAGGGTGGGAAGGAAAGAAGGATGGGAAACATCCACCTCCTGTCATTACTAAAATTAGGATTATAGTCCACTCAGCTCTAGTGGTCTTGACTTTAGCTCAGCTAAATCTTACAAGCATGTTTTATTTTACTGTTGTCTGATGGGCATAGAGGGCCTAGCATTCTCTCTGCACTCTAGTACATGTGTTCATTATACTTATTATGCACACTGCTGCCATGCTATAAGAGATTAGTTCTCCAGTGTTATCTGCTTGTGTTGCTTAAATTAACTTGCTAGAATACCATACGCAGCTCTCCCTAGTCTCAATACCCAAAGTTTAACCTACATGTTTTTCTTGCCTGACAATAACTATGTCCAACCCGCCTCGCGTACCCAACCGCCTAGTTAAGTCAATGTACTAGACATAAATACCTAGCTTGAACCTTCTTTCCTAAAAATTGTCCCGTTTTTCAATGCCATGAAACTGTTTACTCTGTATCTATCACATTAGCTTGTACCTGCTGTTGTGGCAAATACAAGCCTGTTTGTTACTTTATGCACAGCAAAAATAAAGAATAATAAAAAAAAAAAAATGATAAGTGTACTACGTTAAAATAATCTACAATTTGACCACATGACAGGAGGCTCCATATTTAGCATTTTTAAGTCTGAGAATGTAGAAAAGTGAAAGAAGCATGAGAAGAATGTCTATCATAAAACATACGAAAGCATTCTCCCGCATCCAAACTGCAAATTCCCTAAAGTCGGCAAACAACGACACTGTCGCCCCAGACCAGTGATACAGGCCATAGACAATAGCCAGTGAATCCATCTAGCCAAAGTCGTTGTAGAGACTTGACATAAAATAATAGAAGCTGGTCCGAAGGCAAAGTCTGTAAATGTGTGGTAACCTCGATGTATTAGCGACACACATCTGAGGGACTGCCTAAAAGAATGGCTAAAAAAAACTGTCATAGAGTCTGATAATAGACGCGAGATAGAAAAGGGTACGCCGAGATAGTACGCTGCCCGGAGGAAAAAAGAAAAAAATACACATCGAATACCCAAAATGCAACAGAAGTAAATAAGACATAACATAATAGCTTAAGCTCAACTGAAAGTAGTCAAAGAGAGAAGCCCGTATTGTCTGGCCAACCCTGAAGAAAACACAGCACCAAGTCCACGTCCCAAAGGTGGGAATATATAGGTGCACGGGGTCTGGACAACATAATACCTCCCAAAAGGTGTCAAACCAGAGGGTCCTGACCCACTTGGACACCTTGAAGGGGAACATGAGTCGTCTATTAATAGACCAATATTAACGACCAAGCTAAAAGGGAAGGCATAGATAGCATAGGATGATGCCAAGCGGAGATGTAAAATCGTCTGGTGTGGGGAGCCTATAAGTCTCATAAAAGAACCTTAGTCTATCGCGAAAACCTGTGAACCAATCCGGATCCCCGAAAGCGTCCAAACCACTAGGTCCAGCATCTGCCCTATCACAACAGGGTGTAGTCCCCACGAGGTCCCGTCAGTAGAAGAGAGAATGATGGGAAGAGGATAGAAAGGTCATGAGGTAGTTCAAACAGATCCTGAAACCACGGGCTGCTCTGCCAGATTGGAGTGATGAGAAGGAGAGACTCTCTGTGAAGTGTAGTGAAGTACTCTCGTCAGCATGGAGAACAGTGCGAAGGCGTAGGCCCCTTAGCTGCGCCAAAGATGAAGAAAGTCCGGATCCGGAAGCCAACTGAATTGCCTCAGGAGGATGTCGGTTGGTCCTGGAGGCAAATAGATCCCCATGCAATGAGTCCCTAAGGGATGGTAAAGCATGGGAAAATGCCATGCCAGTCGCTGCAGTCCTGCCAGTGGCGAGAAAAACATCCTGCCATGAGGTTGGTGAGTCCCAGAAGATATTCTGTTCGAAGAGTGATGGTGCGCGAGAGACAGAACCTGATAATGTCCTTTGTTGCCTCTGACAAGCCCGGTATCTGACTCCGCCTAGGCAGTAGATGTATGGAATCATGGAAAATTGTCCATGCGGAGTAGAAGGCAGCAGTTGGATAGACCTTTCAGCTAGACTGTGGTTGACAAAGGACCACTTCCAGACAATATATGTAAAAATTGGTTTCCGTGTCATTCCAGGCATGCATGTGAAGCAGCCACCAGTGGAGTTCCACCCATATCTCTGCTGAGAAGGCACCCCATGGTCGAGTGTCGATTTCTGTCTGTTCACCACGATGCCTACATATTTTAAAACATAAATGACAAATTTCACCTGAGATCGTAGCCTAGGTACTGTGTCATAGAACATCAGTAAATCGTCCAGGTGGAGAAGGTACAGCATGTCTTTGGACTGAAGATGCGCCATAACCAGTTTCAGCAGCTTCATGAAACAACACAGAGCCGAGTTGAGGCTGAAGGGCATGTTACTTGGCACATTCGATCCACCAAAAAGAAACCGAGGGAATTGGCGACCCGCCGGCGCTGTGAGACCTGACATATACGCATCAATTTGGTCCAGTCAGGTAAAACTAGTCATGTATACGATGTAGCCATGCAGCTGGCAAGTGTTGATGACCAATCAGTAAACCACGGTCTTATTCTCAACCTTAAAGATGTTGCTGAAGAAACTATTTTGGTCCAGTGCGTATCGAACCGTGCCTTGGTGAACAGGGATTTTTGTCCATGAGGAGACTGTGTGCCCATTCTTTGGAAGTGTGGTGTCGATCCCCCAAAGCGCTGCCTTCGGCCATTCAGCACATAGTGCAGTGTTAGTCTTGCCCAACACATAGATTTAGGGTTGGGCCTATTCACAACTGGTACTCAAATCCAGGTTCATGCCTCGGAAGGGGCCAGTGTAGCGAAGCATAGTATTTAAGCTAGCTGACTCAGTAGAACCATCAGCATATCCTACATAGCCGTAAGGCACCTTTTAAAGCCTATATATGGTCAAGCCCCGATCTACACATTAAAAAAAACACTACAGTGGTGTCAAATTCAAATGTGTTGGTGATTTTCTCAGGCAGGAGAGGTCTAGTGCAGTCCCGAGCCGTGTACGATCCTCTTTCACCAAATTCATGCAGAGCTAATAGTGGACACACTGAACCAGGTGATAGGTAGGTTCCACTCCGACGATCATGGGTGTCAGATAGCACAGGGTTCAAATAAGGGACTCCTTGAGCATCCAAAAATACCTTGTCCTCTGTCACCAAGTGACGTATTGGCATATTTCCTGTTGTAGTCCTCACCCAACACAGTTATCTTGACATGCTTTGAGGTAGATTGGGGTAAGACCTGCCAATCATCCTTCCCAGAGGCAAAGCCCAGTGCCTACCACTCATCAACAAAGGTTAAGGACTAAGGAGGGGGAAGAGTCATCCTCATTTGAGGAAAGAGGTTGCAGGGCATAGATCAAGTCGATTCCACTCGTTTGGATCTCTTCACTGGGGCTTTACCTTTCATCTTCAGTGCAGTTGTGGTACCGCTTATTCCCTAGAGACCACTGACCCTGATATTTCATCCAAGCCTAGTGAATTCAATGGTCTTCAGTGGTGAGAGCACATCATCTGGTATCTGCGTGCTCACTCCAGGTAGTGTGTCTTGTTCAAAAGAGGACACCCACTATGATAACAGTAACATCTGGTACAATATGTATGAATTCAATGGTATTAAGTGAATTATTAGATATCTTCCTTGAGAAGAACATGGTTATCAGCAAAAATCAGCATGGTTTTATGAAGCACAGGTCGTGTCAAACTAACTTGATTGCATTCTACGAAGAAGTAAGTAGAAGTATAGATCAGGGTGTTGCAGTGGATGCGATCTATTTGGATTTTGCCAAGGCATTTGATACAGTTCCACACAATAGATTAGTGTTCAAACTCAAAGAAATCGGTCTAGATGAAAATTCTTGTTCTTGGGTAGAAATTGGCTTAAAAATAGAGTACAAAAAGTTGCCATTAATGGTACATTTTCAAGCTAGACAGAGGTGGCAAGTGGTGTCCCTCAGGGTTTTGTTCTGGGACCCCTTCTATTTAAGATGTTTATAAATGATCTTGAAAAAAGCATTGAAAGTCATGTTTCAGTGTTTGCAGTTGACATAAAACTCTGTAAAGTAATACAATGTGAGCAAGATATTACTTTGCTGCAGATAGATTTAGATAGACTGGGGGACTGGGGACACAAATGGCAGATGAAATTTAATGTTGAAAAATGCAAAGTGTAAAAAATGCACAAGCAATGTATACCCTTAATGGAAGCGAATTACAACACACAAAGTGTTGGGAAGGGCTTGGGAATTGTTAGCGACAACAAACTATGCAACAATGTGCAATGTCAATAAGCAGTGGCTAAGGCCACTAAGGTATTGTCATGCACGAAAAAGGGCATTCATTCTCAGAATGAGAATATCATTTTGCCTCTTTATAAATCGCTGGTTAGACCACATCTTGAATATGCTGTGCAATATTGGGTACCTGTTCTAAAGAAGGATATTATGGCACTAGAAAAAGTGCAGAGGCGGGCTACAAAATTAATAAAAGAAATGGAACATATCAGCTATGAAGAAAGGTTAACAAATTTAAACCTATTTAGTTTAGAAAAACGTCACCTCAGAGGGGATATGATAACATTACACAAATATATCCCGGGCCAATACAAACCATTGTGTGGAAATCTATTCACAAAACCGGACTTTACATAGGACACGATGTCCAGCGTTTAGACTGGAAGAAAGAAGATTTAGTCTAAGGCAAAGAAAAGGTTTTTTTTAACTGTAAGAACAATAAGGATTAGGGATGTGCATGGGGAAAAAATTTGGTTCGGCATTCCGAAATTCGGGACTTTGGCCATTCGGTTCGGTTCAGCACTTCGACACTTCAAAATTTCAGGACTTTGGGACTTTTCTTGCAGCCGCTAAGTAGATAACTTCCTAATTGCCACGGTATTAGGGAGCTATCTACCAAAAGGCTGTATTAGTAAATTTTGCCCCTACTCGCTATACCGCGAGTAGAGGCATGTCTATTAAACAGTGAGCAGCATGTGGCTGCTCACTAAAAAAAAAAAAAAAACAATCCCCCACCCCTGAACGGAGGGTGGGGGCCCTAAAGAAGAATATGGGGGGGACCTATTGTTCTCCCCCCTGGCCCCCACCCCTGAGCGGCGGGTGGGGGCCCTAAATATCAATATGGGGGTGGGACCTATTGTTGTTATGGATTTTTATTTGGCCTTTTTTCGGGCTGGAAAAAGAAGAGTTTAGAAGAAAGAAGACATCAAATGGTAAGTTTTATTATTTATTTATTTTTTACAGGTATTTAGATAAAGGTCCCCCGGCCCCCCGGCCCCCACCCCCGAGTGGCGGGTGGGGGCCCTAAAGAAGAATATGGGGGGGGGAGACCTATTGTCCTTCCCCCCGGCCCCCACCCCTGAGCGGCGGGTGGGGGCCTTAAATATCAATAAGGAAATTTTTTTCCTAGCTTGTTACAAAATTGGAAGTGCTTCAAACTGGGTTATTTTGCCTTCTTTTGGATCAACAAAGACAAAGCTTGACAAAGACCTGTTTGGTCGAAACGTTGCTGCTTCTACTCATTTTGTGACAATAAATCTGCCTGCGGCTTACACAATTGGAGTGCCTGTGATTCTGTTCTACTGCCTTATCATGTTGGGATTGCTGGACCTGCCTCAGAGCACCTGTGGCCGCTGGGAGTGTTTGCGGTTCCTGCATCTTCTTTTGGATCAACAGCAAAAAACAAATGTGAGGAAGGCTGACTTGATGGACGCAAGCTATGTAACTATGTAAGGTACCCTGACAAAAATAGGGGGTCATCCTTAAAGGGTTTGCTTAAGCGGAGCATATCATAATATCTGGGGGCTGACCCCAGGTGGTGTGTCTTATGTAACAGAGGAAACCCACTATGGTACTATAAACATTTGGCACAGTATGTCTGTATACAATAAGCACTGTCTTCTCCAGGCATAATTCAGACATGTATTATTATTATATAGGGAACATATCCATTGCTGTAATATTACTCTTTGAGGTAGAAAATAGCAAGTGAAATACTGAGCCTGAGGTACCTGTACAAATGTAGAAGCTGGAATGGGCACAAAAAAACAGCAGTCCAGTAGTTAAACAAGATAATCCTAGAGGGGATTAGAACCCCAGACCCTGGTAATATCAGTGCAGTACTGCTTGTGTTAGTCATAGCAATACTGCAGCTTCATCTGTGGCAGATTGCTTAAATACCGATTTGGAAGGAATACCACCCACAGATCCCCTCAGTCCCATGCTCCAGCCTGAGACGGGGAAAGTACTAGGCCACAGTGTTTAGAGCAGAGATAAAGGATGAGAAGCTATATATAGGAAAGGCACACAGTAGTGGGGGTTAAATAAACAGAAATATAAAGCAGATAAGGCAATTAAACTGTGACAATACAATATAAAAATAAGATAAATACAAAAAGATGTCACAAGTGTTGTGGATCAAAACAAAGGTTTGATAAATTTGTGTATCTGCCCCTTTCCAAATCAATTTTATAGTGCGTGCACGCCTTCCTGAGTAATTCACACCAGACACAAGTTTCTATGTTAATGAAAAAGTAAGGAATGTTTATTCCGGGGGGCTGGTAGGCCCCTTATAAAGCAGTAATACATCATATGCATAATTATAGATAACAGAAGAAAATACATCAATAATTGGTTAAGTGTTAAGTGGTACATCAATTAATTGCTCATCCTACCGTGTGTGACGTCACTGACGTCATGGAGCTCTCCTCCAGATTCTAGCGCCATCTTGTTAATTGAAGGTGTTAGTCGATGAAAGGGGAAACTCCCCAGCAGCCATCTTAAGTAGTTTTATGATTAATATTGGTTATAGCTATGCAGAGTAAATAGGCATTTTACAAGAATTTAGTAGAGTTCATATTTTGTCCACAAAACAAGGATAAAATATTCTGACCTGCAATCAGGAGCAGCAAAGAAAGAGGAGGAGCTTAGACTGGCAGTGCCTTTTGTGGAATGTGTAGTTGTTGTTTGATTGGTTGTTCTGTTTATGATCTGTACTGCTGGAGTTTTCAGTAAAGAGAGTTATGCAAAATACAAAACCTCCTGTCATGTGGTAAAATTGTCTCTTTAGATGGGGTAAGTATGTCAGACAGGCAGATACAACAGATACAGAAGGCACAGTAGCGGTGCATAACTCTAATGGTGCCTTTTTGTGGTTCATATCTGGTTACTATCAGTGCTCTGTGACATGACATGTGACCAGGGGAGGTGGACAGGGTTAACATGCAGATTGCTGCAGAGTTTGTTTGTTTTTTTACCCCAAATCTATTTGAATATGCATAAAATACAGCTTAATATTTAGGCCAATTGCTAGAAAATGCATAAAAGTTGTGTTGGTACCAGGAGTGTTCCTTTAATATCTATAAAAAAATTAGGAATGGGGGAGGGCACAATTAAGAGAGGAGAGCACTACTTCTCTATTATGTAAAGATTCATGTGTTTACATCTGCTTATTTCTTTTGTTCAAACTGTGTTTCACTTTGATTCCCTGTCAAATAATTTTCTCAATATTTCCTCTCTTTCAATTTGCATCACTCACCTTCCCCATTCGATCTGTGTTTCTCTCTACTTCCCTATTCAATCTGTGTTTCAGTCTACTTACCTATTCAATCTGTTTCACTCTACTTCCCCATTCAGTCTGTGTTTCCCTCTACTTTCCCATTCAGTTTGTGTTTCACTCTATTTCCCTATTCCCTGAACTTTCTACGGTATGCCTCTAGGGTGATGGCATACCTCGTCAACAGGACCTGCTTCACAGCGGCATAGTTCCGCAGGTCTTCCTTGGGTACAGCCCGGTAAGCATCCGCAGATTTTCTGGTGAGGTTCCCGGCCAGGAGGGGAACTCAGTCTGCTGGGGCAATCTCATGTAGCAGTTATAGGCGCTCAAAGTCCTGCAAAAAGTCATCCATGCCTTCTTCCGCCTTTTGAAGGCTTGGTAGGGTAGCTTGGGTTTGGGTTCTGGCGGCGGTTCCCCCCCCCCCACCCCGGGACTTCCCCAGCCCGCTGATCAGGTTTGGATGCGGGGTTTGCCCATGCCCTCTGTGCCAAGACATAGGCTTGTGCTTTGTTCCCTGTTCCCGCCACCCAGGTTTTCCCACTTCCTGTGACAGAGGTTCTTCTTCCCAGGATTCCCTTTGTCCCCTGTTCCTGCCACCCAAGTACAAGGTTTCCCACTTCCGGTGACAGGGGGTCTTCTTCCCATGAGCCTCAGTACCTATGAGGCGCAGGAAAACCACCCGTCTCTTTGACTCCCAGTTACAGAAAGCTCGCCCAACCCAGTGATGCCCACACCAACCCCATGGGGTTTCAGGGTCCCTGTATGAAACCAGGCAAGGGAAGCGTCTCCTTTCGTGATACGAATGCTCCCCCTGGTTGACGTTCATCTATACAAACGGCGGTCACCCAGGGAAGCACTCAATTACTTCCCTTCTGGTTTCACACTTATGTTGCGAGTCGTTAACATTCTAATTGATTGGTGTGAACATTCCAATGGGCACTGGAAAGGTCCCTGTTCGGGAACAGAACTGAGTGGGAAGCAGTTCACGAATGCTCCCCCTGGATGGCGTTCGTCTATACGAACTAGTGGCCATTCAGGGGACAGCACGCGCCAATACTTCCCTTGCGGATTTGGCATCAGGTCGAGATGAGAACGTTCTAATGAGCATTCTAAATGGGTTATTGGTGTGGTCCCTGTTCGGGAGGAGAATAGATTTTCTTTGTGGAGGCACTTCCGGACGGGAAGCAGGCATTTTGCATGAACACACAGGGTACTATACATAATAAAGACAGGAGGAATACACAAATAACCTGGGTTCCATCACACACTCTACTTCCCCATTCAGTCTGTGTTCCCTCTACTTCCACATTCAGTCTGTTTCACTCTTCTTCCCCATTCAGTCTGTGTTTCACTCCCCTTCCCCATTCAGTCTGTGTTCCCTCTACTTCCCCATTCAGTCTGTGTTTCACTCTACTTCCCCATTTAGTTTGTGTTTCACTTTAGTTCCCCATTCAGTCTGTGTTTCACTCTACATTCCTATTTAAGCTGTGTTTCCCTCTTCTTTCCTTTCAGTCTGTGTTTAACTCTACTTTCCTATTTAAGCTGTGTTTCACTCTACTTCCCCATTCAGTCTGTGTTTCACCCTACTTCCTCATTCAGTCTGTGTTTCCCTCTACTCCCCCATTCAGTCTGTGTTTCACCCGACTTTCTCATTCAGTCTGTGTTTCCTCATTCAGTCTGTGTTTCCCTCTACTTCCCCATTCAGTCTGTTTCCCTCAACTTCCCCATTCAGTCCGTGTTTCCCTCAACTTCCCCATTCAGTCTGTGTTTCCCTCTACTTCCCCATTCAGTCTGTGTTTCCTTCTACTCCCCCATTCAGTCTGTGTTTCACCCGACTTTCTCATTCAGTCTGTGTTTCCTCATTCAGTCTGTGTTTCCCTCTACTTCCCCATTCAGTCTGTTTCCCTCACCTTCCCCATTCAGTCCGTGTTTCCCTCAACTTCCCCATTCAGTCTGTGTTTCCCTCTACTTCCCCATTCAGTCTGTTTCCCTCAACTTCCCCATTCAGTCTGTGTTTCCCTCAACTTCCCCATTCAGTCTGTGTTTCCCTCTACTTCCCCATTCAGTCTGTGTTTCCCTCCACTTCCCCATTCAGTCTGTGTTTTCCTCAACTTCCCTATTCAATCTGTTTCAATCTATTTCCTCATCCAATCTGTTTCACTCTACTTCCTCATTCAATCTGTTTCACTCTACTTCCTCATTCAATCTGTTTCACTCTACTTCCATACTCAATCAGTGTTTCACTCTACTTTTCATGCTTCTGAACAGGTCAGAGAGGAGACTTGTGTCGGGATTGACTTCAGGTAGTTTATTTGAGTTATTAGACATGGTTAAACAAAGGTAACAATAAGAATAACAGGAGAAAGAGGGAATGGATATAATAAAGACAAAGGGAGAAAGCAGAACTTAGAAACAGAATTACAGGTGAGTATGAAAATAGAAGTTAAGGCAATATGCCCCAAAACAGGTTTACAGCAGACAGGGAAACAATTAGCTAAAACTAAACAGGAGTATAAAGGATAAAGTAAAACAGGATAAAGTAGCAATTTGAGGTGATCAGCCTCTTTGGTTTGCAATCAGTACTGCAGTTTCAGGTTGTTTGAGGATACTTGCAAATGATAAGAATGTCTGTAATATCCAGGTAGGTTGGAACCAAATCAATATGAAAACAAAGTCCAGTAAAGAAAGACAGCAGGCTCGTTTTAGAGATCAGGTTGGAATAAATCAGGATGGTTAAAGGTAAGCAAGGGTGGAGCAGGTTTTCTTTAGAAAGAGCCCGGAGCAGAAGACATGTCAGGTTCAGGACACAACTTCTCTAAATAAAACAATATCATGGTTGTCAGGAAAGGATCCTGACACTACTTCCCCATTCAGTCTGTGTCTCACTCTACTTCCCCATTCAGTCTGTGTCTCACTCTACTTCCCCATTCAGTCTGTGTTTCACTCTACTTCCCCATTCAGTCTGTGTCTCACTCTACTTCCCCATTCAGTCTGTTACTCTACTTCCCCATTCAGTCTGTGTTTCACTTTACTTCCCCATTCAGTCTGTTACTCTACTTCCCCATTCAATCTGTGTTTCACTCTACCTCCCCATTCAGTCTGTTACTCTACTTCCCCATTCAGTCTGTGTTTCACTTTACTTCCCCATTCAGACTGTTACACTCTACTACTGTGTTTCCTCATTCAGTTTGTGTTTCCCTCTACTTCCCCATTCAGTCTATGTTTCAGTCTACTTCCTCATTCAGTCTGTGTTTTACTCTTATTCCCCATTCAGTCTGTTTTTCCCTCTTCTTCACCATTCAGTCTGTTTCACTATACATCCCCATTCAGGCTGTGTTTTACTCTTCTTCCTCATTCAGGCTGTGTTTTACTCTTCTTCCCCATTCAGGCTGTGTTTTACTCTACTTCCTCATTCAGTCTGTGTTTCCCTCTACTTCCCCATTCAGTTTGTGTTTCACTTTAGTTCCCCATTCAGTCTGTGTTTTTACTCACCTTCCATATTAATTCTGTTACACTCTACTTCCCCATTCAGTCTGTGTTTCACTCTACTTCCCCATTCAGTCTGTGTCTCACTCTACTCCCCCATTCAGTCTGTGTTTCACTCTACCTCCCCATTCAATCTGTATTTACCTCTACTTCCCCATTCAGTCTGTTATACTCTACTTCCCCATTCAGTCTGTGTTTCCTTCTACTTTCCCATTCAGTCTGTGTTTCCCTATACTTCCCCATTCAATCGGTGTTTCCCTATACTTCCCCATTCAGTCTGTGTTTCACTCTGCTTCCCCATTCAGTCTGTGTTTCACTCTACTTCCCCATTCAGTCTGTGTTTCCTTCTACTTCCCCATTCAGTCTGTGTTTCACTCTGCTTCCCCATTCAGTCTGTGTTTCCTTCTACTTCCCCATTCAGTCTGTGTTTCCCTATACTTCCCCATTCAATCGGTATTTCCCTATACTTCCCCATTCAATCTGTGTTTCCCTATACTTCCCCATTCAGTCTGTGTTTCACTCTACTTCCCCATTCAGTCTGTTACTCTACTTCCCCATTCAGTCTGTTACACTACTTCCCCATTCAGACTGTTACACTCTACTACTGTGTTTCCTCATTCAGTTTGTGTTTCCCTCTACTTCCCCATTCAGTCTATGTTTCAGTCTACTTCCTCATTCAGTCTGTGTTTTACTCTTATTCCCCATTCAGTCTGTTTTTCCCTCTTCTTCACCATTCAGTCTGTTTCACTATACATCCCCATTCAGGCTGTGTTTTACTCTTCTTCCTCATTCAGGCTGTGTTTTACTCTTCTTCCCCATTCAGGCTGTGTTTTACTCTACTTCCCCATTCAGTCTGTGTTTCACTCTACTTCCCCATTCAGTCTGTGTCTCACTCTACTCCCCCATTCAGTCTGTGTTTCACTCTACCTCCCCATTCAATCTGTATTTACCTCTACTTCCCCATTCAGTCTGTTATACTCTACTTCCCCATTCAGTCTGTGTTTCCTTCTACTTTCCCATTCAGTCTGTGTTTCCCTATACTTCCCCATTCAATCGGTGTTTCCCTATACTTCCCCATTCAGTCTGTGTTTCACTCTGCTTCCCCATTCAGTCTGTGTTTCCTTCTACTTCCCCATTCAGTCTGTGTTTCCCTATACTTCCCCATTCAATCGGTATTTCCCTATACTTCCCCATTCAATCTGTGTTTCCCTATACTTCCCCATTCAGTCTGTGTTTCACTCTACTTCCCCATTCAGTCTGTGTTTCCTTCTACTTCCCCATTCAGTCTGTGTTTCCCTCTACTTCACCATTCAGTCTGTGTTTCACTCTTCTTTCCTTTCAGTCTGTGTTTCACCCTTCTTCCCCATTCAGTCTGTTGCCCTCTACTTCCCCATTCAGTCTGTGTTTCACTCTACGTTCCTATTTAAGCTGTGTTTCACTCTACTTCCCCATTCAGTCTGTGTTTCACCCTACTTCCTCATTCAGTCTGTGTTTCCAAATTCAGTCTGTGTTTCCCTCTACTTCCCCATTCAGTCTGTATTTCCTTCTACTTCCCCATTCTCATTCAGTCTGTGTTTCCTCATTCGACTTTCTCATTCAGTCTGTGTTTCCTCATTCAGTCTGTGTTTCCCTCTACTTCCCCATTCAGTCTGTTTCACTTTTCTTCCCCATTCAGTCTGTTTCACTTTACTTCCCCATTCAGTCTGTTTCCCTCAACTTCCCCATTCTGTCCGTGTTTCCCTCAACTTCCCCATTCAGTCCGTGTTTCCCTCAACTTCCCCATTCAGTCTGTGTTTCCCTCAACTTCCCCATTCAGTCTGTGTTTCCCTCTACTTCCCCATTCAGTCTGTGTTTTTACTCACCTTCCATATTAATTCTGTTACACTCTACTTCCCCATTCAGTCTGTTACATTCTATGTCCCCATTCCGTCTGTGTTTCACTCTACTTCCCCATTCAGTCTGTGTCTCACTCTACTTCCCCATTCAGTCTGTGTTTCACTCTACCGCCCCATTCAATCTGTGTTTCCCTCTACTTCCCCATTCAGTCTGTTATACTCTACTTCCCCATTCAGTCTGTGTTTCACTCTACCTCCCCATTCAGTCTGTGTTTCCCTCTACTTCCCCATTCAGTCTGTGCGTCCCTATACTTCCCCATTCAGTCTGTGTTTCACTCTACATCCCCATTGGATCTATGTTTCCCTCTGCTTCCCCATTCAGTCTGTTTCAATTTACTTCCCCATTCAGTCTGTTTCCGTCAACTTCCCCATACAGTCTGTGTTTCAGTCTACTTCCTCATTCAGTCTGTGTTTTACTCTTCTTCCCCATTCAGTCTGTTTCACTATACATCCCCATTCAGGCTGTGTTTTACTCTACTTCCCCATTCAGTTTGTGTTTCACTTTAGTTCCCCATTCAGTCTGTGTTTCACTTTAGTTCCCCATTCAGTCTGTGTTTCACTCTACTTCCCCATTCAGTCTGTGTTTCACTCTACTTCCCCATTCAGTCTGTGTTTCACTCTACTTCCCCATTCAGTCTGTGTTTCACTCTACTTCCCCATTCAGTCTGTGTTTCACTCTACTTCCCCATTTAGTTTGTGTTTCACTTTAGTTCCCCATTCAGTCTGTGTTTCACTCACCTTTCCCATTCAGTCTGTTTCACTTTACTTCCCCATTCAGTCTGTGTTTCCCTCAACTTCCCCATTCAGTCTGTGTTTCTCTCAACTTCCCCATTCAGTCTGTGTTTCCCTCTACTTCCCCATTCAGTCTGTGTTTCCCTCTACTTCCCCATTCAGTCTGTGTTTTCCTCAACTTCCCTATTCAATCTGTTTCATTCTATTTCCTCATCCAATCTGTTTCACTCTACTTCCTCATTCAATCTGTTTCACTCTACTTCCTCATTCAATCTGTTTCACTCTACTTCCATACTCAATCAGTGTTTCACTCTACTTTTCATGCTTCTGAACAGGTCAGAGAGGAGACTTGTGTCGGGATTGACTTCAGGTAGTTTATTTGAGTTATTAGACATGGTTAAACAAAGGTAACAATAAGAATAACAGGAGAAAGAGGGAATGGATATAATAAAGACAAAGGGAGAAAGCAGAACCTAGAAACAGAATTACAGGTGAGTATGAAAATAGAAGTTAAGGCAATATGCCCCAAAACAGGTTTACAGCAGACAGGGAAACAATTAGCTAAAACTAAACAGGAGTATAAAGGATAAAGTAAAACAGGATAAAGTAGCAATTTGAGGTGATCAGCCTCTTTGGTTTGCAATCAGTACTGCAGTTTCAGGTTGTTTGAGGATACTTGCAAATGATAAGAATGTCTGTAATATCCAGGTAGGTTGGAACCAAATCAATATGAAAACAAAGTCCAGTAAAGAAAGACAGCAGGCTCGTTTTAGAGATCAGGTTGGAATAAATCAGGATGGTTAAAGGTAAGCAAGGGTGGAGCAGGTTTTCTTTAGAAAGAGCCCGGAGCAGAAGACATGTCAGGTTCAGGACACAACTTCTCTAAATAAAACAATATCATGGTTGTCAGGAAAGGATCCTGACACTACTTCCCCATTCAGTCTGTGTCTCACTCTACTTCCCCATTCAGTCTGTGTCTCACTCTACTTCCCCATTCAGTCTGTTACTCTACTTCCCCATTCAGTCTGTGTTTCACTTTACTTCCCCATTCAGTCTGTTACTCTACTTCCCCATTCAATCTGTGTTTCACTCTACCTCCCCATTCAGTCTGTTACTCTACTTCCCCATTCAGTCTGTGTTTCACTTTACTTCCCCATTCAGACTGTTACACTCTACTACTGTGTTTCCTCATTCAGTTTGTGTTTCCCTCTACTTCCCCATTTAGTTTGTGTTTCACTTTAGTTCCCCATTCAGTCTGTGTTTCACTCTACATTCCTATTTAAGCTGTGTTTCCCTCTTCTTTCCTTTCAGTCTGTGTTTAACTCTACTTTCCTATTTAAGCTGTGTTTCACTCTACTTCCCCATTCAGTCTGTGTTTCACCCTACTTCCTCATTCAGTCTGTGTTTCCCTCTACTCCCCCATTCAGTCTGTGTTTCACCCGACTTTCTCATTCAGTCTGTGTTTCCTCATTCAGTCTGTGTTTCCCTCTACTTCCCCATTCAGTCTGTTTCCCTCAACTTCCCCATTCAGTCCGTGTTTCCCTCAACTTCCCCATTCAGTCTGTGTTTCCCTCTACTTCCCCATTCAGTCTGTGTTTCCTTCTACTCCCCCATTCAGTCTGTGTTTCACCCGACTTTCTCATTCAGTCTGTGTTTCCTCATTCAGTCTGTGTTTCCCTCTACTTCCCCATTCAGTCTGTTTCCCTCAACTTCCCCATTCAGTCCGTGTTTCCCTCAACTTCCCCATTCAGTCTGTGTTTCCCTCTACTTCCCCATTCAGTCTGTTTCCCTCAACTTCCCCATTCAGTCTGTGTTTCCCTCAACTTCCCCATTCAGTCTGTGTTTCCCTCTACTTCCCCATTCAGTCTGTGTTTTCCTCAACTTCCCTATTCAATCTGTTTCAATCTATTTCCTCATCCAATCTGTTTCACTCTACTTCCTCATTCAATCTGTTTCACTCTACTTCCATACTCAATCAGTGTTTCACTCTACTTTTCATGCTTCTGAACAGGTCAGAGAGGAGACTTGTGTCGGGATTGACTTCAGGTAGTTTATTTGAGTTATTAGACATGGTTAAACAAAGGTAACAATAAGAATAACAGGAGAAAGAGGGAATGGATATAATAAAGACAAAGGGAGAAAGCAGAACTTAGAAACAGAATTACAGGTGAGTATGAAAATAGAAGTTAAGGCAATATGCCCCAAAACAGGTTTACAGCAGACAGGGAAACAATTAGCTAAAACTAAACAGGAGTATAAAGGATAAAGTAAAACAGGATAAAGTAGCAATTTGAGGTGATCAGCCTCTTTGGTTTGCAATCAGTACTGCAGTTTCAGGTTGTTTGAGGATACTTGCAAATGATAAGAATGTCTGTAATATCCAGGTAGGTTGGAACCAAATCAATATGAAAACAAAGTCCAGTAAAGAAAGACAGCAGGCTCGTTTTAGAGATCAGGTTGGAATAAATCAGGATGGTTAAAGGTAAGCAAGGGTGGAGCAGGTTTTCTTTAGAAAGAGCCAGGAGCAGAAGACATGTCAGGTTCAGGACACAACTTCTCTAAATAAAACAATATCATGGTTGTCAGGAAAGGATCCTGACACTACTTCCCCATTCAGTCTGTGTCTCACTCTACTTCCCCATTCAGTCTGTTACTCTACTTCCCCATTCAGTCTGTTACTCTACTTCCCCATTCAGTCTGTGTTTCACTTTACTTCCCCATTCAGTCTGTTACTCTACTTCCCCATTCAGTCTGTGTTTCACTCTACTTCCCCATTCAATCTGTGTTTCACTTTACTTCCCCATTCAGTCTGTGTTTCACTTTACTTCCCCATTCAGTCTGTGTCTCACTCTACCTCCCCATTCAGTCTGTGTTTCACTCTACCTCCCCATTCAGTCTGTGTTTCACTCTACCTCCCCATTCAGTCTGTGTTTCACTCTACCTCCCCATTCAGTCTGTGTTTCACTCTACCTCCCCATTCAATCTGTGTTTCACTCTACCTCCCCATTCAGTCTGTGTTTCACTCTACCTCCCCATTCAGTCTGTGTTTCCCTCTACTTCCCCATTCAGTTTGTGTTTCACTTTAGTTCCCCATTCAGTCTGTGTTTTTACTCACCTTCCATATTAATTCTGTTACACTCTACTTCCCCATTCAGTCTGTGTTTCCCTATACTTCCCCATTCAGTCTGTGTTTCACTCTACTTCCCCATTCAATCTGTGTTTCCCTCTGCTTCCCCATTCAGTCTTTTTCAATTTACTTCCCCATTCAGTCTGTTTCCCTCTACTTCCCCATTCAGTCTATGTTTCAGTCTACTTCCTCATTCAGTCTGTGTTTTACTCTTCTTCCCCATTCAGTTTTTGTTTCACTTTAATTCCCCATTCAGTCTGTGTTTTTACTCACCTTCCATATTAATTCTGTTACACTCTACTTCCCCATTCAGTCTGTGTTTCACTCTACTTCCCCATTCAGTCTGTGTCTCACTCTACTTCCCCATTCAGTCTGTGTTTCACTCTACCTCCCCATTTAATCTGTGTTTCACTCTACCTGCCCATTCAGTCTGTTATACTCTACTTCCCCATTCAGTCTGTGTTTCACTCTACCTCCCCATTCAGTCTGTGTTTCCCTATACTTCCCCATTCAATCTGTGTTTCCCTATACTTCCCCATTCAGTCTGTGTTTCCTTCTACTTCCCCATTCAGTCTGTGTTTCCCTATACTTCCCCATTCAATCTGTGTTTCCCTATACTTCCCCATTCAGTCTGTGTTTCACTCTACTTCCCCATTCAATCTGTGTTTCCCTCTGCTTCCCCATTCAGTCTTTTTCAATTTACTTCCCCATTCAGTCTGTTTCTCTCTACTTCCCCATTCAGTCTATGTTTCAGTCTACTTCCTCATTCAGTCTGTGTTTTACTCTTCTTCCCCATTCAGTCTGTTTCACTATACATCCCCATTCAGGCTGTGTTTTACTCTACTTCCCCATTCAGTTTTTGTTTCACTTTAATTCCCCATTCAGTCTGTGTTTTTACTCACCTTCCATATTAATTCTGTTACACTCTACTTCCCCATTCAGTCTGTTACATTTTATGTCCCTATTCAGTCTGTGTTTCACTCTACTTCCCCATTCAGTCTGTGTTTCACTCTACTTCCCCATTCAGTCTGTGTCTCACTCTACTTCCCCATTCAGTCTGTGTTTCACTCTACCTCCCCATTCAGTCTGTGTTTCCTTCTACTTCCCCATTCAGTCTGTGTTTCCCTATACTTCCCCATTCAATCAGTGTTTCCCTATACTTCCCCATTCAGTCTGTGTTTCACTCTGCTTCCCCATTCAGTCTGTGTTTCCTTCTACTTCCCCATTCAGTCTGTGTTTCCCTATACTTCCCCATTCAATCTGTGTTTCCCTATACTTCCCCATTCAGTCTGTGTTTCACTCTACTTCCCCATTCAGTCTGTGTTTCCTTCTACTTCCCCATTCAGTCTGTGTTTCCCTATACTTCCCCATTCAATCGGTGTTTCCCTATACTTCCCCATTCAATCTGTGTTTCCCTATACTTCCCCATTCAGTCTGTGTTTCACTCTACTTCCCCATTCAATCTGTGTTTCACTCTACTTCCCCATTCAGTCTGTGTTTCCCTCTACTTCCCCATTCAGTCTGTTTCCCTCTACTTTCCCATTCAGTCTATGTTTCAGTCTACTTCCTCATTCAGTCTGTGTTTTACTCTTCTTCCCCATTCAGTCTGTGTTTCCCTCTACTTCCCCTCAGTTTGTGTTTCACTTTAGTTCCCCATTCAGTCTGTGTTTTTACTCACCTTCTATATTAATTCTGTTACACTCTACTTCCCCATTCAGTCTGTTACATTCTATGTCTCCATTCAGTCTGTGTTTCACTCTACTTCCCCATTCAGTCAGTGTTTCACTCTACTTCCCCATTCAGTCTGTGTTTCACTCTACTTCCCCATTCAGTCAGTGTTTCACTCTACTTCCCCCTTCAATCTGTGTTTCACTCACCTTCCCCATTCAGTCTGTGTTTCGCTCTACTTCCCCATTCAGTCTGTGTTTCACTTTCCTTCCCCATTCAGTCTATGTTTCACTCTACTTCCCCATTTAGTTTGTGTTTCACTTTAGTTCCCCATTCAGTCTGTGTTTCCCTCTACTTCCCCAATCAGTCTTTGTTTCACTGTTTAGTTTGTGTTCCCTTTCCATTTCCATTCACAATATTCTCTCTTTCAGTCAGTGGTTAACTGTGCTTCCAATCTTTCAATCTGTTTAATTCCACTTGGCCTCTTTCAATCTGTGTTTCTTTCTTTGTCACCTTTTAATCGTGTTTCACTCTGCTTCCCCTTTTAACCTGTGTTTCACTCTATTTCCCAGTTCAGTCTGTGTTTCACTCCACCTCCTTATTCAGTAAGTGATTAAATCTACTCGGTTCAATCTGTGTTTCACTCTTTCATGTTTAATCTGTCTTTCACACATATTTAAGGCTTGGCCTGTAGTTGTGGGAGGGGCTTGGGTCCCCTATATTATGGCTACCAATCCTGTCCCACTCTACCATTGTTGGTCTGGTGAGTGTTCCCTCCCACCACTACCACTCCCTTTCCTTACATCACCCTCTAAGGTGGGCCCTCTTTATTACAGGCCTACTGCCTTGTCGGTTCCGACTGGTGTCACTATCTTTTGTTATATTCTATAGGTATCATGTGTTATCTTACCATTATGGCAAATATTGCCCTGACCACAAATAGTTGTTGTCTAGTTTGGAAAAAGACTAAACTCCATCAAGTTCAACCCTGAAGCCCATTCTTTTATGCTGTTGATCCAAAAGAAAAGAAAGGCAAGAAAAAATTCTGCCACAAAAAGGGAAAACAATTCCTTCTTGATTCTGTAATGGCGATCAGATTTCTCTTTGGTCCATACATTTGGGTTGCATGCATATCTATGATGTCCCTGAATGTGCAATAAAGCATCCAAGCCTTTTTTACATCCAGGCAGAGAATTCCACATCTTTATTGTCCTTTGGATAAGGAACCCTTTCTTCTGCTGTAAGTGAAATCGCCTTTCTTCCAGTCTCAATGGGTGTCCTCTTGCCTGTTGTATATTCTGACTAATGAACAGCTTAGCACATAGCGGATTGTACTGACCCTGGATATATATGTATAGTGCTAGCATATCCCAGCAGAGATGCATTTGTTGCAAAGGAAACAGTTTTTCTAGCCTTTTCTCATAACTAATGTTTTCATCCCCCTTACTAGTTTTGTAGCTCACCTCTGAACTTTTTCTGTATTATCCTTCTTTAAAACTGGCGCCCAAAATTGCACCGAATATTCAAGGTAGAGTTTTACCATTAATTTGTAAAGAGACAAAATTATATTTTGATCACGTAAAACAAAAAGAACATTTTTATACATGGAAGCACCTTACTAGCTTTTACAACAGCAGACTGACATGGCATACTGTTGCCCAGTTTGTGATCTTTATATTTAACCCCTTAAGGACGGTAGGCGTTCTGTGCCGTCCTTGGGGACCGGCTCCAAACACCGGCGGGCGGCATAGAGCGCCCAAGCCGACCTATGTACTTACCCGGTCGCCGGTAAGGGGGAGTGCATGTAATGACAGGTACTCCCCCTGCTGCCTGTAAATAGTAAAATAAATGTTAAAGTTACAGTTTAAAATAAAATATATACTTAGATCATATATATATTTATTATATATATGATCTAAGTATACATATACACATATAAATACACTGTCTAAGTGTATTTTAATATTAATATATATATAATTATAGGGAATATATATAATTCTCAATAGGGAAAGCATTGGATTGGCTAAAACCAGCACAGGGGCTGGGCCAAATGCTGTTTTGGCCAATCAGGACTTTCTCATAGAGATGCTTTGAATCAATGCATCTCTATGAGGAAAATTCAGCATCTCCACTCAGAGCGTGGAGACGCTGAACGGCACCGCCGCCTACTGTGCAGCACTGCCCCAGGAAACACATCTAGCAGCCATCTGAGGAGTGGCCACTGGAGGTGTCTCTAGGGGGCAATGTTAAACACTTCCTTTTCTCTGACCCGGGATTAGAAAAAAAACCTCCCAGCATTGCGGCGGGGGCGGGGCTTACCTTGCGGCAGGGGCGGGTCTAAAATTATGACAAGTGGGGCTAACATGACGGCGGGGCAGAGCTAAAAGTGCCAGCAGCATGGGAAGCAGGAAGGAGTCCCTGCTTCCCCAACAACCATACCACAGGAGCTGCACTTCCTTCACTCCTCCCAGACCATGAAGGACAGAGGTAACCATGTATGACTGTCTGTTTGTGAGTATGTGCAACTGTCTGCCTCTGTGTGTGTGTGAGTACCTGTGTATGTGGCTGTCTGACTGTGTGTGTGTGAGTACCTGTGTGTATGGCTGTCTGCCTGTGTGTGTGTGTGTGTGTGTGTGTGTGTGTGTGTGTGTGTGTGTGAGACTGTGTGTGTGTTTGACTGTCTGCTTGTGTGGCTGTCTGCCTGTGTGTGTGTGGCTGTGTGTGCGTGTGACTGTCTGTCTTTGTATGTGTGGCTGTGAGTGCATGTGGCTGTCTGCCTGTGTGTGTGTGATTGTCTGCCTGTGTGTGTGTGTGACTGTCTGCGTGTGTGTGACTATCCGCCTGTATGTATAACTGTTTGCCTGTGTGTATGTGTGTGACTGTCTGCCTGTGTGTGTGTGTGATTGTCTGCCTGTGTGTGTAACTGTCTGTATATGTGACTGTGTGTGTGTGTCTGACTGCGTGTGTGTGTGACTGTCTGCCTGTGTGTGTGGCTGTCTGCATCTGTCTGTGTGTGAGTACATGTGTGTGTGGCTATCTGCCTGTGTGTGTGTTTTTGACTGTCTGCCTGTGTGTGTATAACTGTCTGCCCGTGTGTGCGTGTGACTCCGCCTGTGTGTGTGTGTGTGTGTCTGTGTGGCTGTCTGCCTGTGTCTGTGTGGCTGTCTGCCTGTGTGTGTGTGTGTGTTTGACTATTTGCCTGTGTGAGTCTGCCTCTGTGTATTTGACTGTCTGTGTGTGTGAAGCTGTCTGTGTGTGTGTGACTGTCTGCCTCTGTGTATGTGACTGTGTGTGTGTGTGTGGCTGTATGTATGTGACTGTCTGTCTGTACCTGTGTGTGTTTGTCATTGTCTGCCTGTAATTGTGTGTGTATGTGTGTGTTACTGTCTGATTGTAATTGTGTGTGTGTTGTGGGGATATTAATGGGGTGGAAATATTAAAATAATATTTTCATAAAAATTAATTTAATAATTTTGATTATATCAAAATTGATATTGAGAATTACCCACTATATTAATTCTCTTAGATCCTAGAGAACGTTCATCAGAGGATTTTATATCACACTGTAAATCACAATTTCTTTATAAAAATATAATTTATTGTGACAATAATAATATAAATAATAATAATATGTAACATGCGTGACAATCAGTGAATATTTAGTATAACATAGGCATACAAAATGGCAATGGTCTATACAATACAGCGGCTAAAAGCAATCATCTGTCAAGAACTTACAAGATTTATGACAGTTTAACAATCTTCACAGACACAGAAAGTAGAACTTCACAGGACAGCGAGAAGCCATAAAACCTTGGCTAATAGTTAGATCAACTGAGTAACCTTTCAATGCTGGCTACAATCCTCATAGGCAATATATATCCTATTATGTTGCAATTTTTCAATTAAAGCAATGTTTATACCAGATCATTAACCATTCCTGGAACCATCCAATAAGAATAATCTAACAGATTTTACATTAGCCGAATTTTTTTTATTTTTATTTTTTAATGTTTGCTAATCACACCACTTCCCTGATCTCCTCCCTCTTTGACTTCAACTGAATTCCTTCTCTTTTCTATACCATCTACCTAATTTACCCTTTGACCCTCACAGCTTGTATTTACTATATTCCCCACGCAGTTTGTGTTTACTATATTTCCCATACAATTTGTGTTTATTATATTTCTCACTCAGTTTGTAGTTATTATATTCCCCACGCAGTTTGTATCCATTATATCGCCCCACGCAGTTTTTATTTACTATATTTCCCATAGAACTTTGTTCATTATGTTTCCCACTCAGTTTGTGTTTACTATATTTCCCATAGTTTGAATTTACCATATCCCCCACGCAGTTTGTATTCGTTATATTCCCCATGCAGTTTGTTTTACTTTATTCCCCACGCAGTTTGTGTTTACTATATTACCCATAGTTTGAATTTACCATATTCCCCATGCAGTTTGTGGTGATCATATCCCCCACGCAGTTTGTATTCGTTATATTCCCCATGCAGTTTGTTTTACTTTATTCCCCACGCAGTTTGTGTTTACTATATTACCCATGCAGTTTGTATTCGTTATATTCCCCACGCAGTTTGTGTTTACTATATTACCCACGCAGTTTGTGGTGATCATATCCCCACGCCGTTTGTATTTACAATATTGCCCACGCAGTTTGTTTTACTATATCCCCACGCAGTTTGTATTTACAATATTGCCCACGCAGTTTGTTTTACTATATCCCCACGCAGTTTGTATTTACAATATTGCCCACGCAGTTTGTTTTACTATATCCCCACGCAGTTTGTTTTACTATATCCCCACGCAGTTTGTTTTACTATATCCTCATGCAGTTTGTGTTTACTATAATTCCCACACAATTTGTGTTTATTTTAACATTAATCAAAAGAAAGAAAAACAAGGCTCCTTAAACCCAAGAAAACCTTAAAGTGGGGGAACAGGATGATAAAAATAATGAAACTCCTAACCCTTAATTGAAAACTAAGGGTAATATGATTGACTTAAAAATGTAATTACACAAAACAACCAACAAAATAAAAAGGATCTATAGAAAATCATAAAAAACCAAATAGTGCAATTTGTCAATGCATACACCGGTAGTGGACAACCAGCACAGCAGTGAGTGTATAGCATCCAAGGGGTTAACAGAATAATGACAGCTGTATGTATGGATGGATGGATGGATGGAAGAGATATAAAGTAAAATTAATAATACCAGAACTCCTACCGAAATTGTGAAATAATGTAAACACCCAATGTAAACAACAGGAGTCATACCACAACATGTAAAGGGTTGGTAACTTGCTGATCGTAAAGGCAAGGTGAAAAAATGAAAATATAAAATATAACCACAAGAACCAGAAGCACAACGCTACAAGGCTGTCTCTAGATACAGCAGCAAGTGTATAGTATCGAAACCTAAATGGTTAACTAGATGGCGATTGGACGGTTTGTTTAAATGACAGCTGTATGTATGAGGGCAGGGGTACTGTATATTTCTTCTTTTCATCCCTTCCTTCCTTTGTGAACCTTGTTTTTCTTTCTTTTGATCAAAGTGTTACATTAGGGGTATCTCCCTATTTTTTGGCAAAAGTAGGAGCAGGCAACAGCAATGACGTTGCCCTCCAGACCCTGGCTATCGCTTGGGCTGGGATCCATTGGCCCTGACTATTTTGTTTTTTGTTGTGATTAAGTATATTCCCACACAGTTTGTGTTTAATATATTTCCCAGTTTGTAGTTGCAATATCTCCCAACCAGTTTGTTTACTATATTTCCCACGCAGTTTGTGTTTATTATATTTCCCACGCAGTTTGTGTTCATATTCCTACACAGTTTGTTTACTATATTCACCATTATATATTTTTTTCCAATATTCCCCATACAGTTTGTGTTCCCCATACAGTTTGTGTTTACAATATTTCCCAGTTAGTAGTTGCAATATCTCCCAACCAGTTTGTTTACTATATTTCCCACGCAGTTTGTGTTTACTATACCCCCATGCAGTTTGTATTCACTGTATTTCCCATGCAGTTTGTATTCATTAAATTTCCCACGCAGTTTGTATTCACTGTATTTACCACACAGTTTGTGTTTGTTATTATTTCCCACGCATTTTGTGTTATATTTCCCAAGCAGTTTGTATATTTCCCACGCAGTTTCTATTTACTATAGTTTGTATTTACTATATTTCTTACACAGTTTGTTTTTACAATATTCCCCACACGGTTTGTGTTTGTTATATTTCCCACGCATTTTGTGTTATATTTCCCAAGCAGTTTGTATATTTCCCACACATTTTGTATTTACTATATTTACTACAGTTTGTATTTACTATATTTTTTACACAGTTTGTATTTACAATATTCCCCACACAGTTTGTGTTTGCTATATTTCTTACACAGTTTGTCTTAACTATATTTCTCGCGCAGTTTGGGTTTACTATATCTTCTTTCTCTATTTCACTGAACTTTCTCACTTTCGTTTCTTCACTTCACTGTTTTTCAGGCGGTACTTTGAGGGGATTTCAAACTCTGGATCCCAGACAGAAATTGGCAGCATTAACAGCCAGAAGGAGATAGACAAGAACTTCAGCACAGTTAATATAAACCATACAATCTGTGTGTTTGTGTGTGTATTTGAGGGTTTCTGAGACACTTCTGAACAGAAGCGCAGGTATATGATTGGAAGAGAAAGCTTTATAGAGCCCAGGTACTCTGCTATATCTGATCAGTTGTATCTCTAGGTATATGGTTGGGAGGGAAAGTTGAATACAGCCCGGGTGCCCTCCTACATCTGATCAGTTTAAAGTTGTATCTTTAGGTACACTATATGGACCAAACTGTGGTACACACCTCTTGAACATTGAATTCAGGTGTTTTAATCAGACCCATTACCACAGGTGTATAAAATAAAGTATCTAGCCACGTAGTCTGCATTTGCAAACATTTGTGAAAAAAATGGGTCGTTCTAAAAAGCTCACTGAATGTAAGTTGTAGCAGAGCTCCCTGTACCCCGGCTGGGTACCACCTACCTGAAACTGGGGAAACCTCAGCGCCTCTGTTCCAGTTGCCGTGGCTTGACTGTGGTTCTCCTGGAGCCTCTCTGTCCTTGAACAGGGTAGGGGACTAGGTCTATCTCCTCCAAGGAACTGGATGACATACAGTCCTGGGAGCTGATTAGTGAATAACCTTTTCCCCTCCCAGTAACCGACTGTCTCCCCTCCCTGGACCACACTTTGCCGCTTGGGAGTGAGACTGACTGTCTCCACTCCCAATAACCCGCACTGCCGCTGGGGAGTGAGAACAGTTGTCTCCCCTCCCTGGAACACAATCTGCCACTGAAGAGTGGGACCGGTTGTTCTCTCCCTGGAACACAATCTGCCGCTGGGGAGTGGGACCGTTTGTCCTCTCCCTGGAACACAATCTGCCACTGGGGAGTGGGACCGTTTGTCCTCTCCCTGTAATAAGCACTGGCACTGGGGAATGTCTCCCCTGGAATACATTCTGCTGCTAGGGATGGAGGACGATACTCTCCTCTCCCTGGAATGCACACTGCTGCTGGGGAGTGAGACAGACCGTCTCCCCTCCCTGGAACTCACTCTGCCACTGGGGAGGGAGGACGATACGCTCTACTCACTGTAATATACTCTGCCGCTGGGGAGTGAAACAGGCTGTCTCCACTCCCAATAACTCACGCTGCTGCTGGGGGAGTGAGACCAACTGAGGGAAAGCTGCTAATGGTTGTTGGGTAGGGTAAGTTGCGAATGGGGTCTCCGACCTGGACCATAGTCAGTGGGCAGGAGGCCAGCTTCCACACTACACACAATAAGTCAGCTTGAGAAATTTAATCTACGCTAGATATTCCACTGTCAATTGTAAGTGGTTTTATTTGCAAGTGGAAGCATTTAGGAACAGCAGCAACTTAGCCATAAAGCGTAAGACCACGTAAAGTCTCAGAGCAGGGTCACCAAGTGCTGAGGTGTGTGGTGATTAAGATCAGCACAAAAACTGTGCAGCGGGAGCTTCATGGAATGGGTTTCCATTGGCGAGCAGCTGCATGTAGGACAGGCTCCGGAGAAATCTGGCCAAATTTTCAGTCCTAGTACTCGGCATGAGCCCACAAGACACTCGCACGGTGGTGGAGGGGGTAGCAGACCCCGAGATCGGGAGTTTTGGGTCCCCTGAGGGAAGCACAAAGCTTCGGGTGCTGCGGCCTACTCGGGAGGGGAGCAGGGTGGACGCCGTAGCAGTCTACTACAGGAACAGGATACAGCAACATCTTGGTTCCTCATACAGTCCCTATGGGAGATATCTGACGCGGAGCAGACCTACGCTTATGGAGCCCACCCAGCACATTGCGGACGGAGGGGCCTTATGAGAGGGCACTAATGCTTGAAAGCCAAGACTGCTTCCATTACAAGCCCGACAGAATCAACTCCGCTACTCAGCCGGCTGAATACCTCACCAAGAAAGCATGTGAGTGCTCCCCGGTCTGGCTCATACAGTCCCAGCGCTGAGTCATTAAACTCTAGCAGGAGAATGAGGACTTATGGTACATGCTGGACTTTGCCAAATTAACAGGCGGTAGGTCAGTGGGGTGTGAGAGACTCATGTGTGGGACTACTAGGCTTATGGTTTCTCCACCAATTACATCTATGATTGGCAAGCTCTGTCGCGGTGCTGGGTGCCTTAAGCTATAGATGTACCAGTAGTACTTGCTTGCATGTTATGCCTACTACCCCTGCTTATCATGCGATTGCTTTACTATATGTTAACTCATGCAGGATACTATAAGCAACTATAACACGCCGGTGGCTTTCTTTTCAGTGCGCTTTATAAATTATACATGTGAACTAGCTTGAATCAAAGAGGTGCTTGCTACTTCAGCATTGTTTTATTATTATCAGCTTAACGTGAACAGTTTTCTTTTTTTTTTGTAAATATAATTTTTATTTTTGTTTTGTTTACGTTCAAAGTTTGGAGACTCGCAGGTCTCTAGTCAAGTTAGAATATGCAGACAGGTTTAACGATCAGTATCAAAAAGATCTCGGGCTCGCAGGCCCTCATGGGTAAGTAAACAGGTTGATACAGTGTCACAGGTGTTTGAGCAAGAGCATAATGTGTGCCCTGTCCCTTGTTGAGGGCAGTACTTTTGCATGTTCAGTTGGGCTCGCAGGCCCCTTGTAATGTCTGGCTCGCAGGTCCCGTATAACATGTGGGCATGCAGCGTTATGTTAGTCAAGTTTCGTGTGCTTGGATTATTTGCATCCCTAGTGTGTGTTCGAGGCTCATGGTAGTATGCACCTTCTGGGAGGAGTGTTGTAGTACTTGGTATTGGGTCTCCTTCCCGTTCGGGATCTGTTAGCTATGTGTGCCACAGCGGGGCGTTGCGTGTGACCGCTGTGGTATACTTAATCCTGTGTCTGAAAGCGTGATATGTTGAGTGCTGCTGTGTAGGTAGCAGCGCAGAGTGAACGTGTCTTTATTTTAGTAGAATGGAGGTGCGCATTGGAGCTCCAGGGTGGGCCGGTCCTGGGTTCCAGTCTCGAGTCGCGTTCAGTCTAAGCCGTGGTGGGGGGGGGAGGGGGGGGTCGGGGTCCAGTCGTGTCTCTGTCTTTGAGCTTGTCCAGGAAGGTGTCCTTGGCGGTTTCAAGGAGCCACAATGTCCAGGTCTCAGCGTATGTCTGGGGTTTGTCTGAGGCTGACATGAGCAGGTTTTCTATGGCCCTAAGTTCTTCCATCTTGGCAAACCATACCCTCAGCGGGGGTGCGGTCTTTTGTTTCCAGTAGAGGGGGACTATCTGTTTAGCTACGTTTAGGATCCTAACCGTCATAGACCTCTTGTATTTGGATTTAGATACTGTGGTGTGGTGAAGGAGCATTGCTGCCGGTTCCAGGGGGGGGGGGGGGCGTCCGAGAACATCTTTACAATTTTGTGTATGTCTTCCCAGTATGGTCTAATTATTTCGCATTCCCACCATACGTGGATTGCGGTCCCTGTTTCCTTCTCGCACCTCCAGCAGAGATTGGTGTGTTCTGGGTCTATGTTGTGGAGGAGGTGTGGGGTGCGGTACCAGTTTGTCAGGAGTTTGAATGCTGTCTCCTGGGTCTTGCTGTGTGTCGAGCAGTGGTGGGTGAGGTAGCATATCTGCTCCCATTCTGCGTCTGTGAATGTCGTGTTCAGTGCCGCTTCCCATTTCCCCATGAATAAAGGTTTAGCAGTAGGTGTCCCTGTTAGTAATAATGTGTATATGAGGGAGACCCCGTGTGTCGTTGGGTCTGGGCTATCGCACAGTGTCTCGAACGCTGTCCGGGTCCTGGTGAGTGCGGTGCCTTGCGGTAGGGTGCGTATGAAGGCGGTAAGTTGAGCGTGTTTGAAGCATTGTGTGAAGGTGGGTGTCTCACCTCCTAGCATGGATGTTAGTGGTGTGCATTTGCCGTTGGTGATGACGTGGTGCAGTCTCGGAATCGGGGTCTGGGGGGTGTTTTGAAAGGCTTTCGGGTCGAAGCCCGGTTGGAAGTCTGCGTTATGTACCAGAGGTGTCAGGGGGGATGGGTAGGGTGCCAAGCTATGTGTTTTCGCCGTTTTGCGCCAGATGTCCAGAGTGGATTTAATGTACGGGGACATGGCTCGGGTGTCTGGGTCCTTCCTGCCCCAGGGTATGGTTGCGAGCGGCATGCTCGCTTCCGATTCCTCCGCTATTTTCCACATTTTATGGACTCCGCTTTTCGTCCATTCCATCACCCTCTGGAGATGTGTGGCCGTGTGGTATGAGCGGAAGTCCGGCAGTGCTAGGCCCCCCATGTTTTTTGGTTTCATTAGGGTGGTGGTTTTCATCCTGGGACGTCTACCGTCCCAGATGTATTTGATCATGGCTGTGTTTAGTGTGGCAAAAAACGCCCCGGGGAGTTTAATTGGGATGGTTTGAAAGAGGTATAGTAGGCGTGGGAGGAAATTCATTTTGATGACCTGGACTCTCCCGAGCCAGGATATGTGTGGGTGTGCCCATTCTTTCATGTCTTTCTGGAAGGTGGTGAGTGTGGTGGCGAAGTTGGCTTGGAAGAGGTCTTTGCAGTCCCTAGTCAGCCAGGTTCCTAGGTACCTGATTTTTTGGTCTGCCCATTGGAATGGGAAGCTCTGGCGTAGGGGGTCAGCGCGTCTTTTGGGGATATTGACGTTCAGGATGTGGGATTTAGCATAGTTGATTTTTAAGTTGGAGATCTCTCCGAATTCCTTAAAGGCCTGTTGGATGTTGGGCAAGGTTATTTCTGGGTTGGTGATAAAGAATAACAGGTCGTCTGCGAAGGCGGCCACTTTATGGTGGACGTCGCCCGTCGTGATGCCTGTGATGTCAATGTTGTTTCTGATATGTGTCAGGAATGGTTCTAAGGCTAGGACAAACAAAAGTGGGGATAAGGGGCAGCCCTGTCTGGTGCCGTTGTGTATTGTGAGTTCGGGGGTCAGCGCGCCGTTAACCAGGACGTGTGCCGTCGGCTCATGGTATAGGGCGGTGATCCAGCGCATCATGTGGGTTCCCAGGCCCGCGTGTGTCAGGGTGTCGAAAAGGTATGTCCAACCGACTCTGTCGAAGGCCCTCTCCGCGTCCGTGGACAGCAGGAGAAGGCCCCCGGCTCCCGCCCCCCTGCCGTGCATGAGGGTGAGTGTGCGAATGGTGTTGTCCCTGGCCTCACGACCTCCCACAAACCCGACCTGGTCTGGGTGGACCAGCCTGGGGATGTGCGATTGTAGCCGCGACGCCAGGATCTTTGCAAGGAGTTTGACATCGCAATTGATGAGGGAGATTGGCCTGTAATTCCCGCAGTGTTCCCCATCTTTGCCCTCCTTGGGGATTATGGTGATGTGGGCTGTCAGGGCTTGTTTGGGGATGTGTTGGCCCTCTCTCACCGCGTTAAAGGAGTCTACTAGTGGCTGGTATAAACTGTCCGAGAAGGTCTTGTAGTATTTTAATGGGAGGCCGTCAGGGCCTGGGCTCTTGCCCGGTTTGGTTTGTTTGATCGCCTGTGTCAGCTCTGACAGAGTGATAGGTTCGTCTAGCAGTGCTGCAGTTGTGTCATCTATAGTCGGGGATGTGTGGGTGGTGAGATATGTGCGTATTTTGTCTCGTAGTCGTGTTTTCGCCGTCTCTGTGTGTGGTTGTGGCAGGGAGTAAAGGTCCGCGTAGTACGTCCTTATAGTGGTCAGTATGTCGGTCGGGAGGCGATGGAGTTTACCGCTTTTATCTCTGATTTTGTCGATGTATGTGAGCTGTCTCTTTTTGGTAAGCATCTTGGCCAAAAGTTTTCCGCTCTTGTTCCCGTGTATGGAAAAGAACGCTTTGTGTCTTATCGCGTCCCTGTGGAATTTAGAGTGGAGCAGCGAGGTTAACTCGCGTCTCAGCTGTAGGAGTTTCGTTTGGTGTGTGGAGTGTTGTGAGTGTTTGTTTAGGTCTTCCTCGTGTTGGATGTCCGTCAGGATCTGGGTCAGGCGGGCCTCGGAGCGTTTCTTGAGTAGGGCCCCTTGTTGTATAAAGTGTCCCCGAATCACGCATTTGTGGGCTTCCCATCTAAGCGTCGGGGACGTCTCTGTTGGGGGGTTGTCTAGGAAATAGTCCTTGATTTTTCCTCCGATGTGGTTTGTGAGGTCTGTTCTGGTCAGGAGATACTCATTGAGTCTCCATTTAGTGATGGAGGGGCGGTAGAGCGGGGATTTTAAGCGTAGGGTAACGGGTGCGTGGTCCGACCACGTCGCCACACCAATCGTCGCGTCTTCCACTAGAGGTAACGCGTGTTGTGTGGTGTAGAAGTGATCTATTCTGGAGTATGTCTGGTGGGGGTGGGAGAAGTGTGTGTAGTCTTTTTCGTCGGGGTGATGAGCTCTCCAGCAGTCTACCAGCCGGTGTGATCTAAGGAGTGACTTGAGGGAGTGTAGCTGTTGTGGTGGGGTATGGGACGTGCCGGAGGAGCAGTCCCAGGTTGGGTCCAGTGTGATGTTAAAGTCCCCCCCTAGTACCAGTGTCCCCTCAGCGAACGTGTGGAGTTTGCGTAGTGTCTGGAGTAGGAAGCGGCACTGACGTCTGTTAGGGGCGTAGATGGTTGCAAATGTGTAAGTCTGCTCGGCTATCTTGCCCTTGAGGAAAAGGTATCTACCTTCGTCGTCGGTGAGGCACCCCCCCTCCTGGAACGGCACTCGTTTGTTAATGAGGATGGCAGTCCCTCTAGATTTGCCTCCTTGGAAGTCGCTAAAGTATCCGTGCGGGTAGTGGTGGTCCGTCAGTTTCGGTCTGTCACCTTTCCTGAAGTGTGTCTCTTGGATCATGACCACTGAGGCCCTGCGGGCATGGAAGTCCCTCAGGGCTCCAGTCCGTTTTTCGGGCTGGTTGAGTCCCCTGGCGTTGACAGTCATGATAGTGAGGGGGGCGGGGGTCAGTGCCATGTTTTGCCTAGTGGGGTCTCTCCGTCAGTAGTGGGGGGGGGTGCGGGGTGGGGGAGGGGGTATAGGGGCGTGGTGTAGGGGGAGGTGTCAGGGGTAGGGGGGTGTATAGGTCTCGTCACCTTACGGTGGCGTCTGGGTGTAGGCGTCGGGGAGCTGCGGCGCACGGTTCCACTCGAGACCCGTGTGGGCAGCCCACCTTGGATTGACGCCTCGTCCCGTGGGGTAGTGAAAGGAGGTCAGGGCTCACCTAGCGGGCACGTCTGAGTCCGGTCCGTAACCGTCGGATCTCTCCTTGGTCACCTACTGCCGTCACAGACCCGTGTCGATCCCCTGTGGCTCCAATGCGCGTCTCGTATGTGGCTGGTGTCGTAATCCTCGCCCGAGGTTGTGTGGCCTCGTGGCCTGTGTGGGAGTAAAGTCAACGAAATTTAGCAATATCATCGAGAACATCATTAAAACATTAACATTAACATTGCATACATTAGACAACGAGTCTATCAAAACGATAACAAAGTTTTGGCCAACTAGCTGTGGACATCGTGAAGCTTGCCTGTAGAGGCCTATTACTCTATGTCATGACCCGGATCCCTCCCTCGCCTCCCCCTCCCGTTCAATCCCCCCCGTCCATTTGGTCTCTATTTCAGCGGGTAGTGTGTGTTGTGCGCTCCCTGTCTGTCAGTGGTCTGTCCGCTTCGTCTTGGCTCCGGGGTGTGCTTAGTGAGTGGGCTTGAGGTCACCCCCGGTGTCGTCGCCCCTCTGTGTGCGTTGGCCCCGTGGGTCCCTGTCGTCACTCCATCAATGTTTGTCAAGTCTGCGATCTGGCTACCCCGGGTTCCAGTATCTCCGGGCCACCCCGGAACCCTCTCCCCAGGTGTGGCCCGCCGGCACCACCCCTCCCGGTCAGCTCGCCGAGGGTCGTTACTGGCCGGGTGGGTGGCGGCGACAGGCCCCAGCCAGGGAGTCAGGTCCCCCTCCTCCCCCCTCCTTAACGGCCCTGGGGTACTTGCGAGCATGTGCTCTCAGCAGTTCTGTATGCCCGGTCTGGCAGTATTAGTAGTAGCCAGGGCTCACAGCAGTTCTGTATGCCAGGTCTGGCAGTGTTAGTATTAGTCCACCAGCGTTAGTCCATCTCAGTTCTCGGTGGTTCCGCTGGTGTGGTGGCTCGGCCCGTCAGGGGGGTCGCTTGCGGTAACAGTTCCACATTGCTGTGCTGGTTCTGTGTGGTAAACAGTTCAGGCAGTGTCTCGGGAAGGCATGTGGTCGGGGGTGTTCAGGAGGGCCGTGCAGGGTTAGGCCAAGTCTTTCACAATGTCCAGTCTCGGGTAATATCCACTTCGGGCCGTTAGTGTGGTGCGCCAGACGGTCTCGTAGCTTGCTGTCGGGGCCTCCTCACTCGTTGCTGTTGGCTTGGGGCTGGGGGGTTCGGCCCCTGTGGAAAGGAGTAAAAGTTCAGAGGGTCTGGCCAGGTCATTTGGACCGGCGTGAGGTGTAGCTCCCTCAGGAGGTCTTCCATGTCCTCTTCGCTTCTCACAGTGAAAGGACCGTTCTGTGTGGTTGCTTGTAGGCCCGTAGGGAAGTTCCATCTGTAACGGACCTTGTTGGTCTGCAGTGCCCGTGTGAGAGGGCGCATCGCTCTCCTGTAGGCCAGTGTCGCTGGTGATAGGTCGGGGAACAGTTGTACCTCTACCCCATTGGAGATCACTTGTTTGGTGTCTCTGGCTTTGTGTAGGATGTCTTCCTTTGTCTGGAAGTGGGCAAGGCAGCAAATGATGTCTCTAGGAGGGGCGTCAGGGGGTCCTCTCGGCCTGAGGGCCCGATGTGCCCTAATAAATTCTATGTGGGTGGTTGGCGGTCGGCCGAGGAGGTTGTTAAAGAGCTCTGACAACGTGTCCCTGATAGGGGTGGTTTGGTCTAAGTCCTCTGGCATACCTCTGATCCGTATGTTTTGCCGCCGCCCACGGTTATCAAGGTCTTCAATGTGCTGCGCCATTTGCCGTAGTTGGACCCCCTGCTGTTGGAGTTTGCAGGTGGTTGCGGATTGCGCCGCTGCCATGTGGTCGCAGTCGGCTTCCAATTGGGCCACCTTCTGTTGGGTGCCCTGAATGTCTTCCCGCATGGTGCGCAGTTCCTCTGAGAGGGACTTGTGTAGGGCGGCGTTGGCCTCTTTCAGGTCGGCTTTAGTGGGTAGGTTTCGGATCATCTCGATCCATTCAGGCTGGGGGTGATGGGTGCTGTTTCCCCCTGGGTGCTCGACATGTGGTGAGGTCGGGCGGGAGAGGCCTGAGGCCTCGGAGTCATTTGAGGCCTGGGCTGGCGGCTCGGCCGGCGGCACGAGAAATTGCCTCATGGCTGAGTGTTGTGCCCCCTTTGGGGTGCTGGAGGGCTGACTGGCCTGCGATGTCCGATGGTTTCTTCCCATTTATGCGGTCGTTATCGCTTGTCGGGCGAGGATTTGTGCTGAGCCTTTGGGGAGCTCCCGGTTTACGCCGCCATTAGCCTCGGCGTCCAATACGTGAACAGTTTTCATTGCATGCCAAAATCGTTACTAGATTGTTTCAACGTATTTCCAAAAATTGTGCAGTTTCTGAGCACCACACTGTCAATACTGGTGTTTAATTCATGCGTGCTGTTGCGGCACATGACATATACTTGTAACTCCTCTTGCACAAAAAAAAAAAAAAATACTGATTATTTTGGCTCAAGAACAAAACAAATTAGACCCAATGTACAAAGTTGGAGCAACAGTTTATACATATGAAAAAGGAACATTGTAACAAAACCAACATAAAGGTTATGCATTTAAACAATGCTTTCGTATGGTGAAATAGCTGACCCTGGATGTCCTCAAGCAGAGCGTGAGGACGTCCGGCGTCCGTTACCAGACCAAATTCCGTTAGGATCCAGGAAGCGCCTCTAGTAGACAGCCACTGGAGTCTTAGTGCTGCAATGTAAACATTGCAGTTTCTCTGGAGCTGAAATGTTTAACATTGCAGCACTAAGTGCAATAGAGACACTTAAGCTGAAGTGGTCTGGGTGCCTATAGTGTTCCTTTAATACGATAATTGTTTTTCTACACAAACCTCTATGAGTCCATCAAAAGGCCTGGCTGTTCTTTGTGAAAAGATGGGAATATCCATAAAAAAGAGGTGTCTGGGAGGCGGAACCCAGATGCATAATTCCTGAGCTCCAACTAAAAGCCTGTGCTATAGCGACTATAGGCAACATTTGGTGGCTAATTCACATGTACAAAGTCACTACCTGTTGAAGAGTCATGGGGTAGCATTGCTGGAAATCTTGTGACTCTAGTTGGGGTAAAAAACCTGTGATATTGGCCTTATTCTCTCACAGCCGTTTATGCCCAAAATGGAGGATGTTTTGCCGGACTCGCCGGATCTACATCGGCCTCTGATGAGGAGGACCAGAATTTGTATAGCCTTTGACACAACCCAGAGGTGATCAGGTCTTATCTCTGCAAGAACTGAACCTCCGTGAGCCACTAAAATGGATCGTAACACAGTTGTGGCTATTCTCAATGCCTACTTTGCGTCTGAAATGGCGATGCTCAAAGAGGAGATCAGCTTGCCTTTCCGGACGAATAAAAGCTTCAGAAGAGGATCTACATGGTTTGGGAATTACACACTGTAAAGCTGCAGACCACATGCAAGACCTAACTGAACAGTGCACATACCTGGATGTTAAGATGGGCCAGCTGAAGACAGCGCAAGATAGCGTAACCTGAAGATACGGGGATTCCCTGACTTCATAGACACCTGTGAGTTGCCACAATTTATCAGGCCAAAGGATGGTCTCTACCGCTGACCTTCCAACAAACCGTCACCATCCAGGGATAATATGTGTTTGGTAGTGTGCCGATTAAAGAAACCTTTCTGGCAGCAGTCAAACAACAAATGCCATTTCTGTTTGTGCAACACTCACAAAGTTTTTATCAAGACTTTAGCCGGCCAACGTTACAACGGAGAGCATAATTGTAAGAAGTGACCACTCTGTTACGAGCAGCTGATATCCCTTATAAGTGGGGGAACCCACTGGCTCTCTTGGTTAAGTGACAATACCACAAACATAAGCTAACCTCAATGTCAAATGCAACCTCATTTATGCAATCACTGGGACTCACTGCCCTTACCAAAGTTCAGACAACTGGCAGGCCTACACACCAGGGAGATATGGATAACATTGCGATCTTCACGCCAAGTAGCTCCTATGCCCCAGGTTGAGCGGACCTTGGAAAAAGTTTGCACGGATACAATGCTTATGCCTGTGTTAATATCCAAGTTCCTTTTGCCTATGTTTGTGTTAATTATTATTAAACTAAAACGGATATCTCAACTGTTTAAATGTGCAATCTTTATGGACTCTTCGAGCACTGAAGGGCTATACTATAGTATTGATTCCACCCCCCTTTTTGAGCATTGTGCTTGACGTGTTGACCTTTACTTTTGCTTTTTAATACTTGTCTTTACCTGTCAATGATGTCATATCTGCACTGCAAAAATAAAGTGTGTATATATATATATATATATATATATATATATATACTAATAAATGAAAAATCAAAATGCACTCACAGGTCTTTGTGTCAGTTTTATTTGTACACCATTGATGAACAAATAAAGCACCAGTTTTTCTACTGACACAAAGACCTGTGAGTGCATTTTGATTTTTCATTTATTCGTTTATATATTTGACGCCAGCAATTTGCACCCAGGCATATGAGATACATTTAATTATCTTTGGAGGAGAGTGCCAAGCTTCCACCTGTATATATAGATAGATAGATAGATAGATAGAGAGAGAGAGAGAGAGAGAGAGAGAGAGAGTCTCAGGTTCAGGGCTGTATCCCTGTGAGTGAGTGAGGTTTATGCCAGGTGTGGGATTAAAACAGAGGGGGGTAGAGCTCTGCCATATTATGCAAAGACCCCTGATGGTGACATTGCTGCTTGGGAAGCAGTGGCCTGGGGGAGTGTTCAAAAAGTTGTACTTACCTGAAACTGTCCTCTGGGGCAGCACCAGCTCCTGTTTTTAACAGCCAGGAGTCCACATCATTGATAGACAAGAGTGGAATGCTGCCCTGTGGTGCCCAGCCAGGGCCCCCCTTACTTTTGCAGAATAGAATAATCCCTGGCTCTCCAATGGACTGTTTACTCATGTTTGTCATTTAACTATCAATTGTCTGGAACTCTAAAAGTTTGTTTATCATTTATTTCTCTGTATTTATAAAAGGAAACAGAATGTTTGAAGGTTCCCGGTGCAACTCGATTAGAAGATCATGAGAGCCGTCCAACTACAGTAAGCTCCCTATCACAACCAGACCCCAGCATGCACTGCTCTGTTACAACCACACCCCAACATGGAATGCTCTGTCTATTACATCCATACCCCAGCATGCACTGCTCTATTACAACCAGACCCCAGCATGCACTGCTCTATTACAGCCACACCCCAGCATGCACTGCTATATTACAACCAGACCCCAGCGTGCACTGCTATGTTACAGCCAGACCCCAGCATGCACTGCTATATTACAACCAGACCCCAGCGTGCACTGCTCTGTTACAGCCACACGCCAGCAAGCACTGCTATATTACAACCAGACCCCAGCGTGCACTGCTATGTTACAGCCACACCCCAGCATGCACTGCTCTATTACAACCAGACCCCAGCATGCACTGCTCTATTACAGCCACACCCCAGCATGCACTGCTATATTACAACCAGACCCCAGCGTGCACTGCTATGTTACAGCCAGACCCCAGCATGCACTGCTCTGTTACAGCCACACCCCAGCATGCACTGCTCTATTACAACCAGACCCCAGCATGCACTTCTCTATTACAGCCAGACCCCAGCATGCACTGCTCTGTTACAGCCACACGCCAGCAAGCACTGCTATATTACAACCAGACCCCAGCGTGCACTGCTATGTTACAGCCACACCCCAGCATGCACTGCTCTATTACAACCAGACCCCAGCATGCACTGCTCTATTACAGCCACACCCCAGCATGCACTGCTATATTACAACCAGACCCCAGCGTGCACTGCTATGTTACAGCCAGACCCCAGCATGCACTGCTCTGTTACAGCCACACCCCAGCATGCACTGCTCTATTACAACCAGACCCCAGCATGCACTTCTCTATTACAGCCAGACCCCAGCATGCACTGCTCTGTTACAGCCACACGCCAGCAAGCACTGCTATATTACAACCAGACCCCAGCGTGCACTGCTATGTTACAGCCACACCCCAGCATGCACTGCTCTATTACAACCAGACCCCAGCATGCACTGCTCTATTCAGCCAGACCCCAGCATGCACTGCTCTATTACAGCCACACGCCAGCAAGCACTGCTTTATTACAACCAGACCCCAGCGTGCACTGCTATGTTACAGCCACACCCCAGCATGCACTCCTCTATTACAACCAGACCCCAGCATGCACTGCTCTATTACAGCCAGACCCCAGCATGCACTGCTCTATTAAAGCTACACCCCAGCATGCACTGCTATATTACAACCAGACCCCAGCGTGCACTGCTATGTTACAGCCACACCCCAGCATGCACTGCTCTTACAACCAGCCCCCAGCATGCACTGCTCTATTACAGCCAGACCCCAGCATGTACTGCTCTATTGCAGCTACACCCCAGCATGCACTGCTATATTACAACCAGACCCCAGCATGCACTGCTATATTACAACCAGACCCCAGCGTGCACTGCTATGTTACAGCCACACCCCAGCATGCACTGCTCTATTACAGCCACACGCCAGCATGCACCCCAGCATGCACTGCTATATTACAGCCACACGCCAGCATCCACTGCTATATTACAGCCACACGCCAGCATGCACTGCTATATTACAGCCACACGCCAGCATCCACTGCTATATTACAGCCACACGCCAGCATGCACTGCTATATTACAGCCACACGCCAGCAAGCACTGCTATAGTACAGCCACACGCCAGCATGCACTGCTATATTACAGCCACACGCCAGCATGCACTGCTATATTACAACCAGACCCCAGCATGCACTGCTCTATTACAGCCAGACCCCAGCATGCACTGCTATATTACAACCAGACCCCAGCGTGCACTGCTATATTACAACCAGACCCCAGCATGCACTGCTCTATTACAGCCAGACCCCAACATGCACTGCTCTATTACAGCCACACGCCAGCATGCACTGCTCTATTACAGCCACACGCCAGCATGCACTGCTCTATTACAGCCACACGCCAGCATGCACTGCTCTATTACAGCCACACGCCAGCATGCACTGCTCTATTACAGCCACACGCCAGCATGCACTGCTCTATTACAGCCACACGCCAGCATGCACTGCTATGTTACAGCCACACCCCAGCATGCACTGCTCTATTACAACCAGACCCCAGCATGCACTGCTCTATTACAGCCAGACCCCAGCATGCACTGCTCTATTACAGCCACACGCCAGCATGCACTGCTATATTACAACCAGACCCCAGTGTGCACTGCTATATTACAGCCAGACCCCAACATGCACTGCTCTATTACAGCCACACGCCAGCATGCACTGCTCGATTACAGCCACACGCCAGCATGCACTGCTCGATTACAGCCACACGCCAGCATGCACTGCTATATTACAACCAAACCCCAGCATGCACTGCTATATTACAACCAGACCCCAGCATGCACTGCTATATTACAGCCACACGCCAGCATGCACTGCTATATTACAGCCACACGCCAGCATGCACTGCTATATTACAGCCACACGCCAGCATGCACTGCTATATTACAGCCACACGCCAGCATGCACTGCTATATTACAGCCACACGCCAGCAAGCACTGCTATATTACAGCCACACGCCAGCAAGCACTGCTATATTACAGCCACACGCCAGCATGCACTGCTATATTACAGCACACACCAGCATGCACTGCTATATTACAGCCACACACCAGCATGCACTGCTATATTACAGCCACACGCCAGCACGCACTGCTATATTACAGCCACACGCCAGCAAGCACTGCTATATTACAGCCACACGCCAGCATGCACTGCTATATTACAGCACACACCAGCATGCACTGCTATATTACAGCCACACACCAGCATGCACTGCTATATTACAGCCACACGCCAGCACGCACTGCTATATTACAGCCACACGCCAGCACGCACTGCTATATTACAGCCACACGCCAGCATGCACTGCTATATTACAGCCACACGCCAGCAAGCACTGCTATATTACAGCCACACGCCAGCATGCACTGCTATATTACAGCCACACGCCAGCATGCACTGCTATATTACAACCAGACCCCAGCATGCACTGCTCTATTACAGCCAGACCTCAGCATGCACTGCTATATTACAACCAGACCCCAGCGTGCACTGCTATATTACAACCAGACCCCAGCATGCACTGCTCTATTACAGCCAGACCCCAACATGCACTGCTCTATTACAGCCACACGCCAGCATGCACTGCTCTATTACAGCCACACGCCAGCATGCACTGCTCTATTACAGCCACACGCCAGCATGCACTGCTCTATTACAGCCACACGCCAGCATTCACTGCTATGTTACAGCCACACCCCAGCATGCACTGCTCTATTACAACCAGACCCCAGCATGCACTGCTCTATTACAACCAGACCCCAGCATGCACTGCTCTATTACAGCCAGACCCCAGCATGCACTGCTCTATTACAGCCACACGCCAGCATGCACTGCTATATTACAACCAGACCCCAGTGTGCACTGCTATATTACAACCAGACCCCAGCATGCACTGCTCTATTACAGCCAGACCCCAACATGCACTGCTCTATTACAGCCACACGCCAGCATGCGCTGCTCGATTACAGCCACACACCAGCATGCACTGCTCGATTACAGCCACACGCCAGCATGCACTGCTATATTACAACCAAACCCCAGCATGCACTGCTATATTACAACCAGACCCCAGCATGCACTGCTATATTACAGCCACACGCCAGCATGCACTGCTATATTACAGCCACACGCCAGCATGCACTGCTATATTACAGCCACACGCCAGCATGCACTGCTATATTACAGCCACACGCCAGCATGCACTGCTATATTACAGCCACACGCCAGCATGCACTGCTATATTACAGCCACACGCTAGCAAGCACTGCTATATTACAGCCACACGCCAGCAAGCACTGCTATATTACAGCCACACGCCAGCAAGCACTGCTATATTACAGCCACACGCCAGCAAGCACTGCTATATTACAGCCACACGCCAGCATGCACTGCTATATTACAGCCACACGCCAGCAAGCACTGCTATATTACAGCCACACGCCAGCAAGCACTGCTATATTACAGCCACACGCCAGCATGCACTGCTATATTACAGCCACACGCCAGCATGCACTGCTATATTACAGCCACACGCCAGCAAGCACTGCTATATTACAGCCACACGCCAGCATGCACTGCTATATTACAGCCACACGCCAGCATGCACTGCTATATTACAGCCACACGCCAGCATGCACTGCTATATTACTGCCACACGCCAGCAAGCACTGCTATATTACAGCCACACACCAGCATGCACTGCTATATTACAGCCACACACCAGCATGCACTGCTATATTACAGCCACACACCAGCATGCACTGCTATATTACAGCCACACGCCAGCAAGCACTGCTATATTACAGCCACACGCCAGCATGCACTGCTATATTACAGCCACACGCCAGCATGCACTGCTATATTACAGCCACACGCCAGCAAGCACTGCTATATTACAGCCACACGCCAGCAAGCACTGCTATATTACAGCCACACGCCAGCATGCACTGCTATATTGCAGCCACACACCAGCATGCACTGCTATATTACAGCCACACGCCAGCAAGCACTTCTATATTACAGCCACACGCCAGCAAGCACTGCTATATTACAGCCACACGCCAGCAAGCACTGCTATATTACAGCCACACGCCAGCATGCATTGCTATATTACAGCCACAGCCCAGCATGCACTGCTCTATTGCAGCAACACCCCTACATCCACACCCCAGCATGCACTGCTCTATTACAATCACACCCCAGCATGCACTGCTCTATTACAGCAACACCCCAGCATGCACTGTTCTATTATATCCACACCCAGCATGCACTGCTCTATTACATCCACAGCCCAGCATGCACTGCTCTATTACGACATCCCAGCATGCACTGCTCTATTACAGCCACACCCCAGCATGCACAGCTCTATTACAGTCACATCCCAGCATGCACTGCTCTATTACAGTCACATCCCAGCATGCACTGCTATATTACAGCTACATCCCGGCATGCACAGCTCTATTACAGTCACATCCCAGCATGCACTGGTCTGTCACAACCACATACCAACATGCACTGCTCTTACAACCACATCCTAGCATGCACTGCTCTGTTAGAGCCACTCCCCAGCATGCATTGCTCTTACAGCCACACCTCAGAATGCCCTGCTTTATTACAGACACAATCCAGCATGCTTTCGTCTAACTGTAAAACTTGTTGTTTGCCAATGGAAAATTTTAAATTGTTTCCCTGTTTCTCGGCAAGCACTATTACCACTTGATTCCTAGCTCACAATCCTCTGCCTTTATTCCATCTAGTTCCCATCTATAAACCTTACCTAATAGTGCGTACCCATTTTCGGTGTGCCAACATACACTGTCCTACGTTTCTGCCAGCTTGCTCTCCATTATATATTGCTTTCCCTGGTAGCGTACCAGCTTCTTACTCATCCTTTAGTTGTCTATATTTTGGATCAAAAACTAGGACACTAAGGTACTCATCCATATTAAATACTGAGAACATAGGACTTTGAATGTCAAGCTGAGTTTTATCTCACTATCAAGGTGATCTGCACTTACCATGGTTCTCTGCTAGATCACATTATTTTAAATCAGAAGTCACATCTCATACCTGGTATGCCTTTGATCCCTACAGAACTGCTTGAAATTCCTACTGCCACCAATAACGTGGTCTGTGAGCTTGTGTTAACTGACGGAATCTCTGTTTTCTATTAGGAGGTAAGTGAGCCTGCTTCAGGCCTGTCTCTAGCTTCGGATCTTGGTCCGTGGGAAAGCACAGAGAGGGTGCCACACCTTGGCATGATTGGCAGAGCTGAGTCACAGATTATCATGTCTCCTAGGTATGTTAATTACAACCCACAATGGATGGTTCTAATGGTGTATGCTAAGGTGGAACAGGATTGGTTTTATCTGGCATTTTAAAATGTAACCATGTAGGCTTCTCATGGTGCACCAACATATAGCTTTAATATGAATAGATGGAGGGTATTACTGCAGGTCAGTACTGGACATTCACTTACTGCTGTGAGTTTTAGGGGCTAGCAATATTAGAGAACAGTAAGTTGGGGGTAATAATAGTCACTGGATAGAAGTGATGACATACATTTATTCTCTGTGCCGGCAGGCAGGAGAACAAGTTGTCTCGTGGTCCTCGTAGTATCTCCATGAAGGATCGTCAAAACCCACGTGTTACAAGCGATCGTGGAAGCAGCCTGGAGGGCGAATGCTCTCCTGACTCACGACTCTGTAGTCAGGTGAGTGTGATCACACTTAACATGAATGACCTGATACTTCTTAGTTAAAAATAAAGCAATCCAACTTTCAGAAATTGTTTTACAAAACATCAAGTTTGTTCTTCGAAGAAGACATTTAGTTGATAATTGAAGATTATGTTAGCTTTCGTGTACTAATAATCTTAATTTTAATAATGACAGGAAGCGAGTATTTTGCATAATCTTTCTTTACTAACTCCATAGCAGCAAAGAAAAGTAATGATAAAACTGAGAACCAATCACAAGCAAGCATAGGTTATAAGAGGCATGTCTCACTGCAGCGATTCCTCTTTAAAACTAATACAAAATACGGACATATCATGACGGTAAACCAAGGAATTCAGAAAAGGGGAGGGAGAATAGTAAGAGAAAGAAAGGGGGGGGATTACTCGCCTCCTGTCATTATTAAAATTAAGATGATTTGTACACTAAAGCAATTCAATTCAATTTTACCACATGACAGGAGGCTTCATATTTTGCAGTTTCAACACTGAGAAAAAAGAGCAAAAGCTGAAAAACTTGAGGATCCAGCTGCCAGTCGCTGCCATCTTGCCAATGGCGCGTATACCAATCCGCTATGAGGTTGGATTCTTCCGGCAGATGTTCCTCTAGTAATGTAAGGTTGCGGGGTAGGCAGTAGTCGAAGATCTCTTTCATGAGTCCTACCAATGCCTGAGAGCGTGTGCTTCCAAGGTGGTTGATATAACGCACTGCCGAGATATTGTCCACCCGGAGCAGGATGCAACAATTGGATTGTCTTTTTGCTTGACTGCGGAGGGTGAATGAGCCTGCTAGAAACTCCAGTCAGTTTATGTGCAATGACAGTTCCTTGGAGGTCCAGACACCTCCTGTGGAGGTGTCGCCGACCCTCGCTCCCCAACCTGATTGTCTGTTGTTCGATTCTAATACGAAGTTCGGTTGACTACCGAATATCAGCCACCAATGCATCGGGACTGGTTGGGTTTTGTCATTAAAACTTTGTCATGAGGCATCATGACCCTGTAGTGCAGGGGACTTGGGAAAATAGCATGGATGGACGAGGACAGAAGACCTACTATGCGTGCCAGTAGGCGAAAAGGTATTAACTGAATTTGAAGATCTTTTCGTATTTCCCTGGGGATGGAGGCTACCTTTGTGGCTGGAAGGCAAAGGTCTCTTCAAACCAAGACCTGAAGTCTATTTTTAAGCCCAGAAATTGTACAGATTGTGCCGGATCCAGCGCTGACTTGGCGCGGTTGATCACAAAGCCTAGAGAATCCAGGAGGTGTACGGTATAATTGGTGTGACTCCCCTTGTCTCTGTCGAAGATCAAGATGTCGTTGAGGTAAATTATACATCTTACGCCGTGTGCCCGAAGGTGCACCACCACTGGTTTCAGCATTTTGGTAAAGCACCAAGGAGCCGAGCTGAGGCCGAACAGGAGGCAGGTGAACTGCCAAGCTGTTTCGTACCAGTGGAAACAGAGGAAGGAGCGGCTCTGCTCATGGCCCGGGATAGTCAGGTAAGCGTCCATGAGGTCCAGACGGGTGAACCAGTCGTTCTCTCGAAAGCAGATTCCTGAGAAGCTGTATGCCTTCCATTTTGAAGTGTCTGTATAGTACGCAGGCGTTTAGGTTCCTGAGGTTGATGACTGGGTGAATTTTCCCAGTCTTCTTCCTGACTAGCAAGATGGTGCTGAAGAAACTGGTTGAATAGCGACCTTGGTACACAGATCCCGATGTTCGGCGTCGATCAGACGAGCGTCCGCCTACATTATGTGAAGCGGGCGTGGTGTGAATCGTTGGACCAGTGTTGTCTCAAATTCTATGCGGTAGCCTTGCACGGTTTGTAGGATCCATGCCTCCGTGGAGAGGTCTGCCCAGTTCTGAAAAAAATGAGAAATGCGATCTGGGAAATAATTAGAGGTAGTGTAAAATGGTAACCACAGTCTGATCCCCTGCAGTAATGGAATCTTTGGCGACCAGCCGTATCTGGGTAGAAAGACTGTGTCCTGGTGGTGCGGGGGCCCGATGGCCAGAAACGGCTGATGGCACCGCCCCTTTTGTGACCAATCCTGCCAATACCACTCCTGGTGTTGGTTCTGTGGAATGCTTTCCGCACGGATGATTGAGCTTTGTTGACTGATGTGAAGATTTTGACCCTATTGTTGAGCTCTTTGAGAAAGGGCTCTCCAAATAGTTTACCCTGTGCCAGGGGTCTGAGCTCTTTATCTCCCAGTTCCGCGAGCTTGTCGTCGATACAGTATAGTGCTGCTCGGCGTCTCTCGGATGAGAGAGCCACATTAGTATTCCCGATAAAGCAGAAGCAGCGTTGTGCCCACTCTCGGGTGTCACGTGCCCACTCACGCACCGTATCTGGGGTAAAACTATCTGCCTGTTTATAAGCATCATCCGCCAGATCCATCACTCTTGCCAGAGGTCCGATGGAGTCCAGGTGTTTATTCTGTGCCCCTTTGAATCCGTGCTCCAGCCCTTTACATGGGTCCCTACCCCTACGGGACATGAAAGTAATCATAAGCAGATCGAAGTCGGGTGTGTGAGCCACCTTGTCGGGTAGTATGGGGCGAGGGCACTCAACCCTTGTGCATTTCCGCCCCTCCTTGTCTAAGGGTTTTCTGAGCCAGAAGTGCATCAATTTTGCAAGGTTCTCAGGGGGAGTCCATTCTTCGGAACGGGGATGTCTGATGTTCCTGGGGACGAACATCCGGAGTCCAGAAGGGTCCAGAAAGACCTCAAAGCCCTCCTGTGGTGGGTCCGTAGACATTGCTTGAAACCCTGTGTCAGATTTAGGCTCAGAGTCCCATTCACTCTCCTCTAGAATGGAGGCCGCTGCCTGTCATTCATCCAGCACAGAAAGTGCCTGAGCTGGTCCTGCGTCTTCTTCCAAGAAGGAAACCTGTGTAGGCCTGTGGGCAGTACGGGTCGCGGTCTGCTCGTGCTTGGCAGGGGCTCTGCCTTTTGATTTTTTTGGCTTTGGTGGTCTCACCTTTCCAATGGCATTTAGGTGGATGTGAGCAGTCCCTGGAGGAATCAGAGTCCTCTGAGTCTGCCACGTAATGTTTGCTTTTGGAAAAGGGCTTGGCGGCATCATGTTCCGTGGGGAACGTTTTGGGAAAAGCCTTCTCCGTAGAGGCAACTACTACTGAAGTGATCATGGCCTGCAAGTCATGTAGTCTGTGTCCCTTCCATGATCACTTGCTAAACTCACTCTGGGCTCACCTGGTGGATTAGAGCGTGAGGGCAGGTATTGTGTTGGCACGGAGGTTAGGAGAGGCCTGGGGACCAGGGGGGTGGTATGGAAACAGGTGTAGGTTAACCTGTATATTCACGGCCGGTATAAGCAGATGGAGAAGGTTTTTGAAATCAGCAGCACAGAAGCCAGAATAAGGGATAGACCCAACTGAACTGAACCAACACTGAGTGCATCGCACTAACCTGGACCTGGTCCCACTGATATCCACTGAAGGGAGTGTAGAAGTACTGTCTGGAATGAGGAGTAATGTCTGACAGGGTAGCAGGATGAGTCTCAGCAGTGTTTCGTTCAACTGGTGAAACCAAAATGGCCGCCGATAGCTCGCCTGCGAAATTACGGGAAGGTAAGCACCTTCCTGAACTACGTGAGTGGAGGGCATTCGTGAGCCTAACCTGAGAAGCAGGACAAAACAAAAATCACTGAATGCCTAGAAATGCCTGGCGTTTGTACGTGAGAATGAAGCCGACCGCGAGCGCCTGGAAGTAAGGCAATCGCGGCTAACTAGCTGAACGCCTTGGTCGTTCGTCAACCGTGCACAAACGCCTGGAAACAGGCCTTCGTACGCGAGTGGGCATTCGGGTTCCGAACTGGTAAGTTTGGCAGCGAGACCGTCGAACAGGAAGGAAAGAAAAACCCAGTGCGATGGCGTGGGAAGGGTGGAAGCACGCAGACAGGAAAGCAGGGTCCTCCACAGACTGAAGCCCAAGGCCAACAGAAAAGCCCTGGAGACCCCAGAAGAGGGGAACCCAAGGAAAACAAGGTAGGAAGAGGGAAGGCCTCAGAAGTGAGACAGCAGTAGCCACCTAAGGGTGGGAAACACAGGAAGAATTAATTGCATAGATAGAACAATTGTCCAAACAGTCAAAAGTGAGAGAAACTAAAGAGAATAGAAGACCGAGAGAGGATAACCACAACTCTGTACTTATCATGTGATGGAGCAGCAAAGAAAGAGGAATCGCTGCAGTGAGACATGCCTCGTATAACCTATGCTTGTTTGTGATTGGTTCTCAGTTTTATCATTACTTTTCTTTGCTGCTATGGAGTTAGTAAAGAAAGATTATGCAAAATATGAAGCCTCCTGTCGTGGTAAAATTGTAGTTGAGCAGGTTTACAGCTTCTTCGAAGGTTGATGGTGAACAGCTGATATTTTGGTAGCTCTCCTCTTACATGTAGGAAATTGGCATTCCGTGAAATCTTTGTTTGTCACATATCAGTTTTCATAACAATCGAATCAAATATCTTGCAGTTAACTTATGTTTATTCAAACATAACAATCCATCTGGTAATAACAAATGTCTTTAACATTCTTTGTCCAATACAGAGAGCAATTTTCTAGATGTTATCCATTTTTGATGTTAAAGGTATTGGCCACGAATTCTAAACTACAATCAGTTTTATGGGTTTAAAATTCAGTTACAGAGGGGAGTATACATAAGATTGCCTTACTTTAAAATAAGTGGCTATCTTAGAAAAAGGGGAGTTACTTAGCATCATTTGAAATCTATGATTAAAGTCATACGTTATATTTGGCGGCAAGATATGTGAGACAAAGAACTTCTATATACATGATGTAATGAATAATTGCCTGTAGAAATGTGAGTCTTCAAAGGAATTCAGGCTTTCAAGGCTAGGTCAAAGGTTACTATAAACAAGCCCTTCAACATCACTCTTAAAGTGAACCAGATGTGGTCTCCATTCCTTATACAATGAAAGTCTGTAATACTCTATAGGCCAAGGTATGGCTTCTCAATTTCAGTGTTCTTGAAGCAATCCGAATAAAACTTATAATATTTATATCAACACATTAAATACATTTAAAGTACATAATAATATTTTTCAAGCCCCTCTTTGATGCTTTATTTGAATGAATTTTAAAATATTGCATCATAATAACTTATACCAATTACTTATGGGATTTTAATGTTGTTCTCTGATATTGGTCTCTAAGTATCAGTTTACAAGGAAAGGCCTTTTAACACAGCCATTTCCAGTTGTCTGTATTGCTTTTTACACTCCAAGAGGGAGAAGCAAGTCATTTTAACCCTTTCATTTCTGAACTCCTAAGAACAACCTTCTTGTTACAATTACTTTTACATTTTTCACTAATTCATTAATTTACCTTGGGCATTGATTTTACCTAACATTAATAATAACGGTATCATAGTTATTATGCTGTGTAATTGTATACAGTTTATATTAACCAGAAAACACAATCGGTTTGATTTAGTCCATGAAATATTGTCCTCTCCAATCGAATCCACAAGCACAGTCTCTTTGAAAGTCCATAATGTCCTTTGAAAGTCCAAACAATTTGTCCTTTTATTTAAAATCATACAGGTTTTTGTCCATGTAAAACAGTATTGGTTCTGTAATGAAAAACAGATGGCAGTTTACTATTCTTATACATTAGTAAATTTCTTATACATTAGTAAATTTCTTATACCTTAGTACATTTCTTTTACATTGATCACTAGACACAAGAATTGATTTATTACACTTTGTACCAATGTTTGCTTTTTAAACCTGTAACACAGTTTGTTCTAATTTTTATTCTTAGACTAACATAAGGACCATAAGGACCTTCCCAACTTGCTTTTCATAGACCTGGTGTTTTAAATGATTTACCATTGCCTTATAACCTGGCTTAAACATATCTGCATAATTTCCCTGTGTTACTTCTTTATATGTATTTAATTTATTTTTACATATATAGCGCCATCAGATGCCGTAGCGCTGTACAACTTTAACACATAGTTTACCATAAGGGACGACATTTGAAGTAGCAAACTTCAATTCTAACAATAGATGTTCCTGTAATACTTTTAACTATTCAGCATGTTCTGCTGTAACTTGGAACAAAAGGTTTATTAGGGAAAGTGATTACATAGTTCGACATGTCACTAACTCATGCGGTGACACTTGAGTTTGGATTTGCAGGAATAGACATTAATACTCCTGGTAAATATGTTAACCAATTACTCTTATCTTAAAGCATTTTTATTTCTATTTTATTTTATTCATTTTAATTTATAGAGTACCATGTGCTTTTTGCCAAAGGAACTCTCTGCAATTTTGGTTTCTTGTATTTAGGTCTTGGATTAATTGAGCACATATGAGACACTTCTGCAATATATTTATACACTTTTTGTTTTAAATTAGGATGATACAATTTATTTTGCAGGACCTTAAATAGTTGTCCTGTACCCAAATGCCCTGTGTACGATGATTGAATACAATCAGCTCTTGTAATAAGCCACTAGGTACAAATGTTTGTGTTTCATTGTGTTTAACCCTGTACATGCCAGTTTCAGTATCTAGATCCATTCTTTTTATACTGAAAGCTACATCCTTCCATTCTCTATCTGATCTTATAGGGTATTTGTTATTTGTCTTTTTACTAACAGTTGCACTCATTAGATTTTCCAAGTATTACAACTCCTCAAACAAAGTTTCCTTTGATTCCTGATCTACAAGTCTGTTTCACAACAACAAGTTAAACCCTTTTTTTTCTTTTTCATAATTAAACAGTTCTGCCAGAATACCTGCATGTTTTAAAGCTTTATCCTGAGAATCTACCATTCCTCTTTTCTCCATATTGGGAGGTGAAGTGTTAAAGCTTTAACTACATAACTGCTGTCACTGATTACATTCACTGGGTCATATACTGTTATTTCTAGAACTTTCTTTACAGACTCTAACTCCGCTTTCTGAGCAGCCATATGGCCTGGCAGTCTATCTTTGCAATTCTTTTGTTTAATCGTCATATATGACATAACCTGTGTGATGTAATCCATCAACATAAAATCTTGTTCCTCCACATACAAACTAGAAATCCCTTGTACTATTTGTTTATCAAAAGGAGATCTGCATTATATTTCCATTTCCTTCTGACATCAAATCAGGAATAACATAGCTTTTACTGGTTTCTACCCTGGGTGGTTTATTTTGTAACTTCAATATTCAATGAGCTACCCTCTGGCTATATACTCCTAACTCAGAACAATTTTGTAACAGTTTTAGATATTTGGGGGGTTTGTAAATTTATCTGTCCAAATCCTGCCTTGTGTTGTATTGCTTCTAAAGCCCATCATACAGCCATGAGCTGTTTTACATAGGAAAACATTCCTCTTTCCACTGGATACATAATTTTAGAAAAATATCCCAGCATTCGTAAAGATTCATGCTACCTTTGCATTAAACTGCTATTAATGAAGAGACACCTGCGTAACATTGAACAATATATGGTACTGTTTCAATGGGAGCAGCTAGCACAGGCGCTTGTGTGAGAGCATCTTTTAACAGATTTAACTCTTTTCAAATTCCCCTGTCCAGATGATCTTATCTTTTATATTTTAGCATATTGCATATTGTATAAGGGTTTTGCTATCCCTTCCATATCATATATAAATTCTCTGCTAACATTTATCAAGCTTAAACATTTCTGTAGATGATACCCTGTCATTGGCCTTGGCAATTGCTGCAATGCTTTAACCCTTGCTGTACATGGCGTTTTACATTCTGGATCTATATTAACTCCTAGGAAAGTAAATCTTTCCTTCAAGATCTGCACTTTGAATGTGTTCAGTTTTAACCCATTATGTGCCAGTGTTTGACAATTATCACACAGTATCTGCTCACGCTCTTCCCTTGTTACTGTTTGAACTTAACAGATCATCAATATATTGCAAAATCTTATTCCCATACCCCAGGGGTTCCAATACTTGAGCCATTGCTTTATGAAAGTAAGCTGGCGAGGAGTGGAAGCCCTGTAGCAACACCTGGAACAGATATTGATGATTTTTAAAGGTAAAAGCATAGCGATACTAGCTATCTGGATTGAATGGTATAGAAAAGAACACATTGACTATATCCAATACAGAAAGTACTTAACATTAGCATCTATTTGCGCCATGATATCTGATGAGATTTACTTATTCACCACATACGTGTCTACAATTAAACCATAAGTGCCATTGGCTTGATTATTAGCCAAATGGTGACTTACATTTGGAATTACCCACTCTCAACACTCCTTGAGATACCAATGCTTTTATCACCTGATTCACACCTTCTTCTTATTCTTTGGGATCTTATATTGTTTAACTGCAGGGGGGGTCTAGAACTACAATTACAACTTGCAAATTCACTATCCCACACTCTTGTTTAGACTTAGAGCACACTGTGGGGTATTTAGTTTTTAAGATATGGTACAACCTCATCATCTTGTTGTATAGAAGGTGACACTTCACTCTGTTTTACAGTTATATCATGACTAAACTATCTTAAATTATTAGGTTTAACCACTCAACCTGTTTTGCTCTCACCTAAAGCTTGCCATAAAACCAAATTTAATAACTTAACTTTTTTTAAAGGCAAGCGTGTTTTATTAGAGTCATTCCTGCTCCTGTTTCTAATAAAACTCTGTTATTTTTCCCTCTAGTCTTCCATAAATATATGGTCGCCCATCTTCACTTCGTTATCAGCATGATAGATCTGATAATAGCTAGGGGTTTCACATCCCTATTTATTGGTGAGTTTAGGCAGATTTTACTTGTCGATTTGTGACACCTTTCTTTCAATGGCACTTAACATCAGTATACACTCTTCACATGAATTTGATATGTGAGGGGGGGTTGGTTGAAGATGTATGCTCTGTTTTTACAGCTGCCACTCTCTGTAGATCCTTATGGTCTGGGAAATTCAATTTCTTTCCCTTTCACTGGGTAAGTTTTTTTTTTCATATTTAGGACAATATCTCCTAACATGACCTTATTGGTTGCAATTATAGCATACCATAGAATTACTCTAATAAAACCCTATAATATCTATCTTGGGGTGTGGCCGAATAGTTTTTAGTACCCTGGTAATTTTGTTAATTTTGTGGTCTTTCCTTAAACCTCACTCTAAAATTACCATATTCAATTAATAACCTCATTTCTCCTTCTACCTTCTTCACTAGACACATTTTTAATAGGGGCCAGTCCTGCTGAAGTATCCCTAGACAAAAGTGTGTCTGTGCAACATTGTAGTTATTCCTGTGTTTTTCCTTTTTAACAATTGCAAGGATTTCATAATTTCCATAGCAGCAAAATCTCTTAATCTAGCTCATTTGGTTACCCTGATATTCTAGAGACATATTCACTAACACTCTGCCTATGTTACTCTTTAGACATAGTAAACTATTTTTTTCTTTTTTATCATTAATCAATTCCATGCCTTATTCCTTAAATTAGCATAAACATGTCTATCATAATTTTCTCCATTTAAATTAATCAAAAATAGAAAATTCTAAACTATTCAAACCAGTTGCACACTGTACAACCATTAGCAATATATTTGGAAACAATTCCTGCAACTAAACTCTGGGCTTTTCACATTCTTTATCCTCCAACACATCAATGAGTTAATTTTTAACCCATTCACTTAATGAGACTGGCAGCCAGATCAAACGACATCTGGTGGCTACCACATCACTAAATTTTTGTTTATTCATTTCACCTTCAAAAACCCTCATATTGTAAAAAGGTCCTCTCTGCTCATCATATTTAGACACATTTTTAATCAATCTGGCTAATCTGAGAGTATCCATCTGACCCTTTTCCTTGCACAATTTCCCAATTTTTCTATATCTTTTCTTCTCTTCTGCCCTTTTCACACAACTTCTACTTCCAAACTAGAATCCAAATCTTTCAGATTTTTCCACAAAATATCTGTAACATTCCCCAGACTAACAATTTTTGCAAATTGTCAAAATTAGTAACAAAGTCTAATCTTGGACATGTAAGAAATTGTTTAAGGGTTCTGTCTAACAGATCAGTCTGATTCTTAAGCATTTCTTTCATTATATTAAAATCTTAATTTCCTTGACATTACTTAATCCTTTCAACAACTGCCAAGAGTCTGAGTTTTTGTTTCAACTAATGTTGCATCCAATGCACTCTCAAAAGAGAGCCATGGGGGGCGATTTCCTTCGTTTAACACTTTTAAAGAGATTTACAGTTTAACTAGGGGCTAGGTAAATTACTAGACCTTGCAACAACACATATATTTTTCAATTGTTTTTAACAACACATTTCTTTTTTTGTTTCGATGTATTACAAACATAACAATTACTGGTCTTTTTAAGTTGACACCATTCCTTTATAGAATCTTTAGTTTCCAGAAAGCCTTTTGCCAGTAATGCAACTTTTTCTTTCCCTTTTAACCACATTGCTTTGCTCATTACCAGTTAATCTGTCTAACCATTTCAATACACAATAGCGTTTTCAGGATTAACTCTTTTACAGACAGATCCTGTTACATTTGACAGCAGTCTTTTGCTGCCAATCCATAATTAACTAAACAGTTAATACAATTTGTTTCAATATACATATGAGCAACTTCTACAGACATGTTAAAGACACATACCCTTGAAGTATTTGATTTCCACAGGTGTGCGCATCATCTGATGGAAGAATACTTTTTGGAATATGTAGTTATTTCTTGAGAATCCTCCGAAATGCCATCTTCGATCTGCAATTCGTCATAACATTTATTTCTTCATAAATAAAGTATGGATAAAAGGATCCAGATTGTCATCTCAATTATTATCGTCAAAATTATAATATATTATCAATATATTATCGTCATATTCTTCCGTCAGTACTGAGCATTTCCACGTTCGAACGATTTTTCCCCTGCGCAACTCTATTTTCGCATAGTAAAACTGAATGTTTAAATAAAGGATTTTTGGGATGCCATCCTGCTGTATCAGTCACTTGTGTTTCTCCTGTTTCAAGCCGGGTACTAAAGCTTTTTCTTCAGGGAACAATTTCAACTTTTCTTCAGTGATTTTCTTATCTTCTTCTAGTAATCTTCTTGTAGCTTGTAGCAGTCATAATTCAGGCTTAATTCAAAAGTTTGCTGTTGTTGGTGCTGTTGGTGCCCGCATTCTCCACCATTAAATGTAGGAAATTGGCATTCCGTGAAATCTTTGTTTGTCACATATCAGTTTTCATAACAATCGAATCAAATATCTTGCAGTTAACTTATGTTTATTCAAACATAACAATCCATCTGGTAATAACAAATGTCTTTAACATTCTTTGTCCAATACAGAGAGCAATTTTCTAGATGTTATCCATTTTTGATGTTAAAGGTATTGGCCACGAATTCTAAACTACAATCAGTTTTATGGGTTTAAAATTCAGTTACAGAGGGGAGTATACATAAGATTGCCTTACTTTAAAATAAGTGGCTATCTTAGAAAAAGGGGAGTTACTTAGCATCATTTGAAATCTATGATTAAAGTCATACGTTATATTTGGCGGCAAGATATGTGAGACAAAGAACTTCTATATACATGATGTAATGAATAATTGCCTGTAGAAATGTGAGTCTTCAAAGGAATTCAGGCTTTCAAGGCTAGGTCAAAGGTTACTATAAACAAGCCCTTCAACATCACTCTTAAAGTGAACCAGATGTGGTCTCCATTCCTTATACAATGAAAGTCTGTAATACTCTATAGGCCAAGGTATGGCTTCTCAATTTCAGTGTTCTTGAAGCAATCCGAATAAAACTTATAATATTTATATCAACACATTAAATACATTTAAAGTACATAATAATATTTTTCATTACATGCCATATATATATTTTTATATAAGTATTATATGCAAAATGGATTCTACCACTTGTTGTCATCTGTTCATGTCAGTGAAGATAAATGACACCTAAGAACTTAATTGAAAGATAAGCATTCTACACACATATCTACTTTCCTTCTCCAGGTGCCACGGAAATCTGTGTTGGATGAGTTAAATGAGATCCTGGGCTCAGACCAGCAGCTTCCTGAGAGTGTCATCTTACTGAGCACCTCAGAGTGGCAGGGACAGGTAAGAGCATAGGAGGGCTGGCAGAGGGAACAGAGTGCAGTGTCCCTCTGGGCCTCTAACATGGGAGGGCTTAAAAGTGAATTGTGGGCTACAGCCCCAAACCATTATTCTGAATATGAAACTAGTGGAAGGTGTGTTGGGATGGGCTTTACTATCCTTGTACTGAGTGGGTTAGTGTATTATCTGATCGCCTCTTCTCTCCGGGCCTGGTCTAGTCCACTGGAATATGAAAGAGGAACAGACAAAAGGGAACCAGGAGTGGACAAAGAGAAAGTGGAACAGGCAAATGGAATCCGTAGTGTACAAAGGGAAAGTGTAACAGGCAAAGGGAATCAGGGATTAAAAAGGGAAAGTGGAACTGGCAAAGGGAATCGGGGTGGACAAAGGGAAAGTGGAACTGGCAAAGGGAATCGGGGTGGACAAAGGGAAAGTGTAACAGGCAAAGGGAATCAGGGATTAAAAAGGGAAAGTGGAACTGGCAAAGGGAATCGGGGTGGACAAAGGGAAAGTGGAACTGGCAAAGGGAATCGGGGTGGACAAAGGGAAAGTGTAACAGGCAAAGGGAATCAGGGATTAAAAAGGGAAAGTGGAACTGGCAAAGGGAATCGGGGTGGACAAAGGGAAAGTGGAACTGGCAAAGGGAATCGGGGTGGACAAAGGGAAAGTGGAACAGGCAAAGGGAATCAGGGTTGGACAAAGGGAAAGAGGAACAGGCACAGAAAACCCCGGGGCGGAAAAAGGGGAAGTGAAACAGGCAAAGGGAACTAGGAGCTGACAAAAGAAAGGAAGAGCAGATTAAATGAACAAGAAGCAGCCAAGAAAAATGAGGGCAGGTTAGGATGCAAGTTTTAATAGGGCATAGCGCAGGGAAGCAGTAGGTAGGGTGACAAGGTATATACAGTGCCTTGCAAAAGTATTCACCCCCATTGGCATTTTTCGTGTTTTGTTGCCTCACAACCTGGAATTAACATGGATTGTTTGAGGATTTGCATCATTTCATTTACAGAACATGCCCGGTTCTAGTAGCCTTACTCAAATATAGAATAAAGTGCTGAGACAGGAGTAATATCCTCAGTGTCTTTGTCCGGATGAATCCACTCATATAAAAGTAAAAAAACTGATAAAAAGAACTAATAGTGCAATATGAACGCTCCAATATGTATATAGATTAAAATAAACAGGAATAAACTCACATTTAGTAGAGCTATAGCTAGCTCTAGTGTGAAGGGCGTACAGCGGTATAAATCCCGCTTATGGCATATGTTGTGGGTTTCTTTCTCTGGGGTATGGTCCACACTCATGAAAGAGGGTAAAAAGAGACAACTAAAAATGCCAGGTAAAATTCAAGTGTATAAAAAAGATAGTTGGCACAAGGGAAGTGACCAAAAAATATTTGTTAAAATACACAGTTAAAAAACGTGTTTCGCCTCATGGCTTTATTAAAATGGAATAACAATAATACCTGGCAGTATGAGTTTAAATAGGGATTAAAATTGGCGCCAAAACTAAGAACAGCCAATCACAGTACACATCATGAAATACAACTTAAAATAGGCTAAAACATATACAGGTAGTAAACAGAGTAATTGTACTACTTGGGTATTTAATTTTATGTAAAAACGAGGTGTCTATCACAGAATATAAGTCATTTATTGTGATCATGTGACAATTTTCTGCATTTTTTTTAGCAAATGATAGATAACATATATGAAGATTACATATATGAATAGTTAGAAATATAAGTGAGGGCTATAATTAATAAGGGAATATAACAAGGTAAAATAAAAATATATAAAACAATAAAAAAAATAGCAGGTGATAGAGGTAAGCATGCATACATCTAATAAAGATAAAGTTAGATAATCTACTAGTTGAAGAAATAGCTAAAATGACAATGAAGGGGGAAGTTATCATCATGGGTGACTTTAATCTTCCTGATGTAAATTGGAAAACAAAAATAGCTACTTGTGCCAGGAGCACACATATTCTAAACTCCCTACTGGGATTGTCTCTAAAACAAGTCGTTGAGGAGCCAACTCGTAAAGAGGCCATACTAGATTTAGTGTTAACAAATGGAGATTTGGTATCAGATATTACTGTAGGTGAAAGTTTAGGATCCAGTGATCATCAGTCAGTGTGGTTTAATATAAGAACAGTGACTGAGTCACACCACACAAAAACAAAAGTTTTAGACTTTAGAAAAACAGACTTTTCCAAAATTAGAATATGTGTAAAGGAGTCATTATCAGACTGGAGCAATTTAAATGGAGTCCAAAAGAAATGGGATTATTTAAAAGTTGCACTACTGAAGGCAACAGAAAATTGCATTAGGCTTGTCAGTAAAAGCAAAAAATTCAAGAATCCACTGTGGTACTTCACAGATGTAGCCAAAATAGTAAAAAACAAAAAGTTAGCATTTAGTAATTATAAAAAAACCCAGAGTGAGGAAGACAGAATGACCTATAAGATTAGGCAGAAAGAGGCTAAGCAAGTTATAAGAGCTTCCAAATCACACACAGAAGAGAAAATAGCACAGTCAGTAAAAAAGGGGGACAAAACCTTTTTTAGATACATAAATGAGAAAAGAAAAGTAAAACAAGGATTAGTTAGATTAAAAACAAAAGAAGGAAGGTATGTAGATGAGGATAAAGGTCTAGATGACTGCCTCAATGAATATTTTTGTTCGGTATTTACAGATGAAAATGAAGGAAAGGGACCTCAGTTAAGAAAAAGGATAAATGAGTCATTTATTACACGTGAGTTTACAGAGGAAGAGGTTCTATTTCAACTGTCAAAAGTAAAGACAAATAAGTCAATGGGACCTGATGGAATACACCCAAAGCTATTAAAAGAGCTTAGTGGTGTATTAGCAAAACCATTAACAGATTTATTTAACCAATCATTGATAACAGGAGTAGTCCCAGAAGATTGGAAGTTAGCGAATGTTGTGCCCATTCACAAGAAAGGTAATAGGGAGGAGTCGGGCAACTATAGGCCAGTAAACCTAACTTCAGTAGTGGGGAAAGTGATGGAAACCATGTTAAAGGATAGGATTGTTGAACATCTAAAAAACACATGGATTTCAAGATCAGAGACAACATGGGTTTACTTCAGGGAGATCATGCCAAACTAATCTTATTGATTTTTTTGATTGGGTAACTAAAATTATAGATCAGGGTGGTGCAGTAGACATTGCTTACCTAGATTTCAGTAAGGCTTTTGACACTGTTGCACATAGAAGGCTTATCAACAAACTACAATCTTTGAGTTTGGATTCCAATATTGTTGAATGGGTAAGGCAGTGGCTGAGTGACAGGCAACAGAGGGTTGTAGTCAATGGAGTATATTCGAAGCTTGGGCTTGTCACCAGTGGGGTACCTCAGGGATCTGTACTTGGACCCATTCTGTTTAATATTTTTATTAGTGATATTGCAGAAGGTCTTGATGGTAAGGTGTGTCTTTTTGCGGATGATACTAAGATATGTAACAGGGTTGATGTTCCAGGAGGGATAAGCCAAATGGAAAATGATTTAGGTAAACTAGAAAAATGGTCAGAGTTGTGGCAACTGACATTTAATGTGCACGATAATGCATCTTGGATGTAAAAACCCAAGGGCAGAGTACAGAATATTTGATAGAGTCCTAACCTCAACATCTGAGGAAAGGGATTTAGGGGTGATTATTTCTGATGACTTAAAGGTAGGCAGACAATGTAATAGAGCAGCAGGAAATGCTAGCAGAATGCTTGGTTGTATAGGGAGAGGTATTAGCAGTAGAAAGAGGGAAGTGCTCATGCCATTGTACAGAACACTGGTGAGACCTCACTTGGAGTACTGTACACAGTACTGGAGACCCTATCTTCAGAAGGATATTGATACCTTAGAGAGAGTTCAAAGAAGGGCTACTAAACTGGTTCATGGATTGCAGGATAAAACTTACCAGGAAAGGTTAAAGGATCTTAACATGTATAGCTTGGAGGAAAGACGAGACAGGGGGGATATGATAGAAACATTTAAATACATAAAGGGAATCAACACAGTAAAGGAAGAGACTATATTTAAAAGAAGAAAAACTACCACAACCAGAGGACATAGTCTTAAATTAGAGGGACAAAGGTTTAAAAATAATATCAGGAAGTATTACTTTACTGAGAGGGTAGTGGATGCATGGAATAGCCTTCCAGCTGAAGTGGTAGAGGTTAACACAGTAAAGGAGTTTAAGCATGCGTGGGATAGGCATAAGGCTATCCTAACTATAAGATTAGGCCAGGGACTAATGAAAGTATTTAGAAAACTGGGCAGACTAGATGGGCCGAATGGTTCTTATCTGCCGTCACATTCTATGTTTCTATGTTTCTCTAAACATATTACAGAAAATTGTAAATCAAAATCTGCATTAAGGCCATGTGGTATAAGGGTCTGTAGCTTGTATACCCATTCCATTTCTGTTTTACCAAGAATATGTTTTATATCCCCGCCTCTCTAAGGTATAGTACATTTCTTGATGCCTATACACTTTAACAGTTTTGGGTCTTTATTGTGTTTAATAAAAAGTTTGGATACTAAATAATTCAAGTAGTCATTTTTAATATTTCTGCAGTGTTCACTTAATCTAATTTTAAGCACCTTGTGGTCATTCCAACATACTGGAAGCCACAGGGGCATTCAAGCAGATATATTCAATTTTTTCTATTTCAATTAACCCCTTCCCGACTGCGGACGTATCAGGTACGTCTGGCAGAAAACAGTCCATAATGACCTTGGACGTACCTGGTACGTCTGGAAGCTCTGATAGTATAGCAGTGATGTACTGCATGTGATGAGTGCCTTGAGGGGTCCTGGCACTCCGTGCATATAAAATAATATATATAAAAAAATAAATATAAAATAAAGAAAATGATCAATATTAACTCCCCCCCCCCCCCCCCCCCTTTTTTTTTTCGAAAGGCAGTGAATCATGGGGCTTCTGGGGGCGTCCCTAGCATGCCGCATCATAAGAGGCAGGCTGGAGTCATACAATCACAGCTTGCCCCATTAGCAATTTCATCCCAAGTGTGTTCCCCATTTCTCTGATTAGTGTGGATCTGCCTCCCTCTCTTCACTTGTGTTTTAGTGTGAGAGAGAGAGAGAGAGAGATCTGTGGTTTAGCTAGAGAGATTTAGGTATTTATAGGTAGGGATTTGTAAAATCTTGAGACCCAAAGGCTCTTTTCAGAGCCATTAACCCCTGTCTTGCCAGTGATCACTATAATCACTGGCTCTTGCACAGCAGATCTTTTCTGCTGTTTGTGCCTTTTTTTTTAGGGGTTCATTTTTTTTGTGATCTTTTTTGAGACCCAAAAGCTCTTTTCAGAACGATTAACCCCTGCCCTGCCAGTGATCACTATACAGATCACAGGCTCTTGCACAGCATCACTTATTTTGCTGTCTGTTCATTTTTTCAGGGGTTATTTTTTTTTTTTTTTTTTTGTGACAGGTCACTAAGTAAAGCAATTGTGATCATGGCACACGGGTCACGGAAGACAACCCGCGCTGAGCAGTCATATGCCACCCTTGCGCTAGAGTCTGACGCGTCTATGTCAGACTCTGACCCTGATTTTGACCCTGCCAGGTGCTCAGATACATCATCACTCGATACAGTGTCTACTGCTAGTGATGTATCAGGTGATGTTGTATCTGTGCCTGCTAGTCCCCCTGCCAGAAGGAGACGTGCTGCTCCAGCTGGCAGAACTGCTGAGGAGTGGGTAGTGCCTCATAACCAGAGGCCAGACATCCCATCCTTTACTGCAAATCCTGGCATTAATTTGGATGTCACAGGATTTAGCCCTCAGCAGTTTATGGAGGTGTTTCTGGGCGATGATGTATTGGGGAACATTGTCGCCCAAACTAATTTATATGCCCATCAATTCCGAGCTAAAAAACCGGACTCTTTTTTGGCAAAGCAGCAATGGGCCCCCATCGATGTGCCAGAATTTAAAAGATTCTGGGCATTGACTATGCTGATGGGCATCATAAAGAAGCCCTCCATCCGCTCCTACTGGAGCAGTAGCCCCATCTGCTCTACCCCCATTTACTCCCAATGAATGTCGAGGAAGAGGTATGAAATGATTCTGCATTTCATGCACTTCAGCGACAACAGCCTGTGTCCCCCTAGGGAGCATCCCCAGTTTGACAGGCTGTATAAAATCCGCCCCCTGATTACCCACTTTGCTGCCAGGTTTGCAGAGGCTTATACACCTGGAAGGCATATATGCGTGGATGAATCCCTGATGAAGTATAAGGGAAGGCTGGGATTCAAGCAGTATGTTCCTTCCAAGCGCTCTAGGTATGGTGTAAAGATGTATAAGCTCTGTGATAGCGAGACTGGGTATACTCAGGCCTTCCGGGTGTACGAGGGAAAGGATAGCCACCTTGACCCTCCAGGTTGCCCAGAACATATGGGAACCAGTGGCAAGATTGTCTGGGACCTGATATTCCCCCTGATGAACAAAGGGTACCACTTGTATACTGACAATTTTTATACAAGTGTCCCTTTGTTCAAGCTACTGTACTGTTTTGATACAGTAGCTTGCGGCACAATTAAAAAGAACAGCACAGGTTTCCCAGGACAACTTGCACGCACCCGGCTACGGAGGGGGGAGACCTCAGCTCTGCGCCAAGAGGAGCTGTTGGCAGTTAAGTACAGAGACAAGAAGGATGTGTACCTTCTTACCACCATCCACACTGAGGGGACTGTGGAGGTCCCTGTACGTGGCAGAGCTGAGAGAACGAGGAAGCCAGTGTGCATCAAGGCCTATAACCGTCATATGGGTGGGGTTGATCTGGCAGATCAGCTGCTGCAGCCCTACCTAGTTATACGAAAGACAAGAGCCTGGTACAAAAAGGTTGCAATCTACCTAATGCAGATTGCAACCCACAACGCTTTCTTGTTGTTCAAAAAAGCAAACCCCGGGACGCAACTGAGATTTTTACAGTTTCAGCTCCAGATCATTTCGGGGATTTTGTACCGTGATGCACCTGCTCCCCGGGCGGTGATGGGAGAGAGCAGAGTTGGGGCTACACATTTTATTTTTAAAATCCCCCCTACTGCGGCAAAACAGAGTCCCCAAAAAAGATGCAGGGTCTGTTCTAAGAGGGGGCAGAGAAAAGACAGTGTATATTACTGTCCTGATTGCCCTGGGCAGCCTGGACTCTGCATTGGAGACTGTTTCAAACGATACCACACGCTGGCCCATTTTTAATTTATTTTTTGCCGTTCAGTTATTTTTTTTTTGGTGTCTTTTTCTTTGGGGGGGTTGTTACATTTACCCCGTGCATGGGGGGCATGGGTGTCCTTAGGAGGCCTCGCAGAAAACAACCCTGTAAGGGGTCCGCGGGCGGCTAGTAGGGGAGGCTGCTCGCAACTCGCAGCACTCACCCTCAGTCCATCGCCGCCCGCGGTCTCCCCTCCTCCTACCTGTCGGCGAGCGGCGTCTCCTCTCCGCCGCTCGCATCCGTCACGCCTCCCAGCGGCAGCATGTATAACGCTGCACGCTGAAAGGTCGTTGATTTATGCAAACGCCGGGGTCACGTGAGTGACCCGGCGTTAAAGCAACAGTACCACAATCACAGTGGGAGGCTTAGATATCTCCCACATGTGATTGTTAATTCTGATTGGAAGTTATCCAATCAGAATTTAACCTAGGGTATTTATACTCACCTTTCCTGTTCCTCCCTGCCCTGTTGTGGTCTTTGCTGTATAGTATTGATTCTGAACTTGTGATTTGTGGTTACGTACTCTCTGGCTTGTTAAGCTGACTTTGTGACTTTCTCCTACCCTTTGACCTCGGCTTGTTTCTCGTTATTCTGTTTTCTGGTTCCCCTGACTCGGCTTGTCTCCTGACTATTCTGTGTGTGCTTAGCCCGGCCACTCTAAGGTCCGGTACGGCACTGTGTGTGTGTGTGTCTGTTAGCGTGTTAGGTTCCCGGAATCGTGATAAACCCGGGGTGTGTTCCACAGTCAAAAAGCGGTGTGCGTGTCTACGTTTCAAGTATGTACCCTTTTGTGGCGATATATAAAACTGGGGTATGTGATAAGCCCCAAGCTAAAGATAGGCCTATCAGAAGACATACTCTCAATTTCAACTCAAATGGCAAGTCATTCAATTGTTACCGTACCTTCCCCAAATCCTGGCAGACCTATGCATGGGGGGGGCATGGGTGTCCTTAGGAGGCCTCGCAGAAAACAACCCGGGGTGTGTTCTTGCAATAACCAACAGCAGGCTCTCCTAAATCACAGTCAAATAGCGGTGTGCGTGTGTAAAATTGAGGATTGAACAGTTACCTCCACACACGTTCTTCAACTTGTTTTATCTTTTTTCTGGCTAAAAAAAAGTTGCATCAAAGCACTCCACATACATGCAATACCTCGGGGTGTCTACGTTTCAAGTATGTACCCTTTTGTGGCGATATATAAAACTGGGGTATGTGATAAGCCCCAAGCTAAAGATAGGCCTATCAGAAGACATACTCTCAATTTCAACTCAAATGGCAAGTCATTCAATTGTTACCGTACCTTCCCCAAATCCTGGCAGACCTATGCATGGGGGGGGGGGGGGGGGGGCATGGGTGTCCTTAGGAGGCCTCGCAGAAAACAACCCGGGGTGTGTTCTTGCAATAACCAACAGCGGGCTCTCCTAAATCACAGTCAAATAGCGGTGTGCGTGTGTAAAATTGAGGATTGAACAGTTACCTCCACACACGTTCTTCAACTTGTTTTATCTTTTTTCTGGCTAAAAAAAAGTTGCATCAAAGCACTCCACATACATGCAATACCTTGGGGTGTCTACGTTTCAAGTATGTACCCTTTTGTGGCGATATATAAAACTGGGGTATGTGTTAAGCCCCAAGCTAAAGATAGGCCTATCAGAAGACATACTCTCAATTTCAACTCAAATGGCAAGTCATTCAATTGTTACCGTACCTTCCCCAAATCCTGGCAGACCTATGCATGGGGGGGGCATGGGTGTCCTTAGGAGGCCTCGCAGAAAACAACCCGGGGTGTGTTCTTGCAATAACCAACAGCGGGCTCTCCTAAATCACAGTCAAATAGCGGTGTGCGTGTGTAAAATTGAGGATTGAACAGTTACCTCCACACACGTTCTTCAACTTGTTTTATCTTTTTTCTGGCTAAAAAAAAGTTGCATCAAAGCACTCCACATACATGCAATACCTCGGGGTGTCTACGTTTCAAGTATGTACCCTTTTGTGGCGATATATAAAACTGGGGTATGTGATAAGCCCCAAGCTAAAGATAGGCCTATCAGAAGACATACTCTCAATTTCAACTCAAATGGCAAGTCATTCAATTGTTACCGTACCTTCCCCAAATCCTGGCAGACCTATGCATGGGGGGGGGCATGGGTGTCCTTAGGAGGCCTCGCAGAAAACAACCCGGGGTGTGTTCTTGCAATAACCAACAGCGGGCTCTCCTAAATCACAGTCAAATAGCGGTGTGCGTGTGTAAAATTGAGGATTGAACAGTTACCTCCACACACGTTCTTCAACTTGTTTTATCTTTTTTCTGGCTAAAAAAAAGTTGCATCAAAGCACTCCACATACATGCAATACCTCGGGGTGTCTACGTTTCAAGTATGTACCCTTTTGTGGCGATATATAAAACTGGGGTATGTGATAAGCCCCAAGCTAAAGATAGGCCTATCAGAAGACATACTCTCAATTTCAACTCAAATGGCAAGTCATTCAATTGTTACCGTACCTTCCCCAAATCCTGGCAGACCTATGCATGGGGGGGGGGGGGCATGGGTGTCCTTAGGAGGCCTCGCAGAAAACAACCCGGGGTGTGTTCTTGCAATAACCAACAGCGGGCTCTCCTAAATCACAGTCAAATAGCGGTGTGCGTGTGTAAAATTGAGGATTGAACAGTTACCTCCACACATGTTCTTCAACTTGTTTTATCTTTTTTCTGGCTAAAAAAAAGTTGCATCAAAGCACTCCACATACATGCAATACCTCGGGGTGTCTACGTTTCAAGTATGTACCCTTTTGTGGCGATATATAAAACTGGGGTATGTGATAAGCCCCAAGCTAAAGATAGGCCTATCAGAAGACATACTCTCAATTTCAACTCAAATGGCAAGTCATTCAATTGTTACCGTACCTTCCCCAAATCCTGGCAGACCTATGCATGGGGGGGGCATGGGTGTCCTTAGGAGGCCTCGCAGAAAACAACCCGGGGTGTGTTCTTGCAATAACCAACAGCGGGCTCTCCTAAATCACAGTCAAATAGCGGTGTGCGTGTGTAAAATTGAGGATTGAACAGTTACCTCCACACACGTTCTTCAACTTGTTTTATCTTTTTTCTGGCTAAAAAAAAGTTGCATCAAAGCACTCCACATACATGCAATACCTCGGGGTGTCTACGTTTCAAGTATGTACCCTTTTGTGGCGATATATAAAACTGGGGTATGTGATAAGCCCCAAGCTAAAGATAGGCCTATCAGAAGACATACTCTCAATTTCAACTCAAATGGCAAGTCATTCAATTGTTACCGTACCTTCCCCAAATCCTGGCAGACCTATGCATGGGGGGGAGGGCATGGGTGTCCTTAGGAGGCCTCGCAGAAAACAACCCGGGGTGTGTTCTTGCAATAACCAACAGCGGGCTCTCCTAAATCACAGTCAAATAGCGGTGTGCGTGTGTAAAATTGAGGATTGAACAGTTACCTCCACACACGTTCTTCAACTTGTTTTATCTTTTTTCTGGCTAAAAAAAAGTTGCATCAAAGCACTCCACATACATGCAATACCTTGGGGTGTCTACGTTTCAAGTATGTACCCTTTTGTGGCGATATATAAAACTGGGGTATGTGATAAGCCCCAAGCTAAAGATAGGCCTATCAGAAGACATACTCTCAATTTCAACTCAAATGGCAAGTCATTCAATTGTTACCGTACCTTCCCCAAATCCTGGCAGACCTATGCATGGGGGGGGGGGCATGGGTGTCCTTAGGAGGCCTCGCAGAAAACAACCCGGGGTGTGTTCTTGCAATAACCAACAGCGGGCTCTCCTAAATCACAGTCAAATAGCGGTGTGCGTGTGTAAAATTGAGGATTGAACAGTTACCTCCACACACGTTCTTCAACTACTGTGGGGTGTAAACTTTTCAAATATATGCACGCTCATGGCAAGAAAATACATTGGGATATCTGATAAGGCCCTCAAAACAAGATAGGCAAACAAGATATATAAAATTTGAAAAACGCATATCAGACATTTTGCTTTGCACCCCCCCAGTGAACCCGACAAACGTATGCATGAGTGTTATCGCTGTACTCGGGAGATGATGCCAAGTACATATTGTGGTGTCCTTTGGCAGTAACACCTAACAGGAGCTTAGAATCTATGCACAAAGTAGAATGTGTGAGTGAAAAATAACACCACAAAAACGTTTGACAGAGACTGGTGGTAGAATTAGTGCATGTAAAGTGTTCAAATGCCACCATGTGAAATGCCCTAGGGTGTGTACTTTTCAAAAACATACAGTTTGACTGAGGTGAATTACATTGGTCTGCTTCAGACATGTTCCAACTGGGACATGGGTGCATGATGGCCAGCTGTGTTTTTTTTTGTTTGTTTTTTTATCATATTTTACTTTTTTTATTCTAGTACATTATATGATATGATGAAAATGATGGTATCTTTAGAATGAACATTTAATAGCGAGAAAAATGGTATATAATATGTATGGGTACAGTAAATGTGTAAGAGGCAAATTACATCTAAACACAACCACTGCAGAAATGTAAAAAGAGCCCTGGTCCTTAACGGTAATACAATTGAAAAATGGCCTGGTCACTAAGGGGTTACAGGACCACTATAGTGCCAGGAAAACATACTCGTTTTCCTGGCACTATAGTGCCTGAGGGTGCCCCCACCCTCAGGGTCCCCCTCCCGCCAGGCTGAAGGGGGAGGAAGGGGCTAATCCCTTATCTTTTTTCCAGCGTTGGGCTCCCTCGGCGCTGGGGACTCTCCTCCCTCTTCTGCCGTCATCGGCTGAATGCGCATGCGCGGCAAGAGCCGCGCGTGCATTCAACCAATCCATAGGAAAGCATTCTCAATGCTTTTCTATGGACGCTGGCGTCTTCTCACTGTGAAATCCTAGGTGGACCTGGCACCCAGACCACTTCATTAAGCTGAAGTGGTCTGGGTGCCTATAGTGGTCCTTTAATTAAATCTTTTATCTTATAAACCCTTTTTTGTCCTATTAGAAGTGAATTGGGCTACCGCTGGCGTACATACCGCGATCGCAAGGGTTGCAGCTGCGACAGGCCCGGCCACCATGCGACCCGGGTATGTACGCCAGTGCAGCCACATTTTGCCAGCCTCTTCTCCTGGGTCTGTAGTTTGCATTTGCAAAAACCACTTGCGTACATACCACGGTCGCAGCTGCGACTGCGACCCGGGTAATACACCAGTGCGGCCACATTTTGCCAGCCTCTTCTCCTGGGAGGCCCAGGAGCTGGCCACCTCAGTGGTGTCACTTGGCAGACGCGAGCGAGCATTCCCCCTGCGCTCTCACTTCCCAGCTCCCTCGTGCGCACCGCAGTAATGCCGGAGCCGGAATATGACGTCACTCTGGCTCCGCCATCAGTAAGCGGTTCGCAAGGGAGCTGGACAGGAGGATCATTGCTCTCTCGCAGCCTGCAGTGACCAGCCGCTGGACCCCAGGGAAAGCTGGAATCCCCTCAGCACTCCCAAAGGTAGGGAGGCTGGGGGATTACGTTTTTTTTTTTTTTAAATGTAAGTGCGTATGTGTGTTAGTGTTAGTGTGTGTATGTGTGTTAGTGTATGTGTGTCTGTTACTGTCAGGGCCAGATTAAGAGCCCAGTGGGCCTGGTGCTGCCAACTATGACGGGGCCTAATTACAGAATTGACATGGCCCCCGGCTCGCCGCAAGATGTGGTCACACCCAACCGGTGCGACCGCGCCAACGAACTGAGCTTACCTGCTCAGCGGCGAGTCGGGAGCTATTCTTCCGGGTTCTCCTGGCCGCCTGCCCGGATTCAAGATGGTGCCAACCACACGTTCAAGGCCAGATATATATTAAAATCCCTAAAGTTCCCTAGGTTATTGCCCTGTCGTGGTTTCCGTTCCTGAGAGTGCGTTTTCTTGTCCTGTTTTTTATATTCCTTGTATTTTGACGTTGGCTATTCCTGACTATTCTGATTTCTGGCTTCCCTGACTTGGCTTGTTAAATGGTATTGTATATTTCTGGCTTCCTTGACCTCAGCTATCCCTTGACTCTTCTCTGTTTTTAACGTATTAGTCCGTCCATTCTAAGGACCGGTTTACGTTTTATCATTTCTGTTCTGTCTATGTAGATGTGACATAGTTCTGCGTCTTATCGACCAAAAACACTAAAACAGTCATACCTCTCAAGCGTCATGTATCTGATGGAGATGGTGTTGGAGGGAAACTCAAAGGAGGCAGCTTTAAGAAAACACATACTCTATGCTAATCTCTCTCTAATTTATGCTTTCATCAAGTAAATCCATACCCCCTAACAGCAGTGTCCAGTGAAGCAGAAAGTCAATGGGGACACTGGGAGAAATGGGGACACAGAGACATGGGGACACAGACACTAGGAGACATGGGGGCACTGAGACACTAGGGACCCAGACATGGGAACACGGACACTGGGCTGGGAGACTAGGGGATGCTGGGAGACATGGGGACACTGACTGGGAGGCATGGAGACACAGGCATGGAGACACTGGGAGACATGGGGACACAGACTTTTGGGGACAATGGGAGACATGGGGACACTAGGTACACAGAGACATGGGACACAGACACTGGGAGACATGGGGACACAGACACTAGGGACACTGGCTGGGAGACATGGGGACACTAGGGGCACTGGCAGGGAGACATGTGGACACTTGGAGACATGGGGACACAGACACTGGGAGACTAGGGGGCACTGAGAGCCATGGGGACACAGACTCGAGGAACACTGGCTGGGAGACATGGTGACACTGTGTCCCTAGTGTCTCCATGTCCCAATGTGTATCCCAATGTCCCTATGTCTCACAGCGTCCCTATGTGTCTCAGCGTCCCCATGTCTCACAGTGTCCCCTAGTGTTTCAGTGTCCAAATGTTTCCCAGTGTCCCCTAGGGTCTGTGTCCCCATGTCTCCCTGCTGCCTTCCCCCCATTCTTCACTTACCTGAGCTGTAGGCTGTCTCTGCAGGCTGGGGAGATGTTGTCTGGACTCTTTGTGCTGTGTAGCTGCTCCCCCGCGGATCAGTGAGTAGAGAGAGGCAAGGAGGGATATGATGTAACTTCCTATCCCTGCCTCTCTCCACAGACAGTGACCCCTACTGGCTGGTGCTGGTATTACAGAGTAATCTCCGTTTATACTGAGAAAAATATCTGCATTTGTACTGCTGGTATTACTGCAATACCGGCCACAGCCAGGCAGTCTCAAATAATGGCTGTGCCGGTAAAATACCAGTCAGGTGGCAAACCTAAGAGTAGTGTGTGTTTTTTTTTAAATGGGCCTATTCCATGGGCCTGGGCCTGGATCTGCAGCTCCATCAGCCCCTATGTTAATCCGGTCCTGGTAACTGAGTGTGTTAGTTGTGTGTTAGTTGTGTGTTAGTTTGTGTGTGTCTGTTAATGTGTGTCTGTTATTGAGTGTGTGTCTGCCAGTGAGTGTCAGTGAGTGTGTTAGTTTTTGTGTGTCTGTTACTGAGTGTGCTAGTTCTGTGTTAGTTTGTGTGTGTCTGCTAGTGAGTGTCAGTGCGTGTGTGTTTTTGTGTCAGTGAGTGTGTTACTGTGTGTTTCTGTTACTGTGTGTTTCTGTTACTGTGTGTTTGTGTGAGTCTGTTTCATGTCTGTTAGTGAGTGTGTGTTTGTCAGTGAGAGTGTATGTTTTGTCAGTGAGTGTGTGTAACGGACCGTTTCGCCCACAAGAGGATAAAACCCAGTTTAGGCGATAATCCCCTTTTGCATAGACCAGCAGCTACTGCAAGCACCAATCTCCCGAGCTGCAAACTGTACAAATCTTCCAACTCCCGAACTGGAAACACATGAACCCTGGAATAGCTGAACAGGAAAAGCATACAATCCGCTTACACTCCTGGCAGTCAGCATACAATCCAATTCCCCCAAAAACGAGACGACACATCGGTTTGAGGGTCAAGCAGAATCAGAGGTCTGGAACACCCAGCCTGCTTTTTATTACAGTTGTGCACATACAGGACACACCCAGGGGGAGGCATAAAACAACCAATCAAGTAATAGTACAACCCACACATCCCCTCCCCTCAGATAAGCAATTAACATAATTATTACATACAGTAAAAATACAGTTTCCACACATACTCGGTAACTTTAAAACCATACATCACATTCACATAAAATTACATATCCACAATCAATCCATTCAGGGGAACAACATATTCGAAAATGGCATGAATCAGACCAGGGGTTCAAAAGTTAGTAAAAATATCTTTTGTTCCCCCTGGCTGGTAGTATTTTAATCTGGCTCAAACAGTAAAAGTAAAACATCCCCACAATGCATCCTGGCTTCCTCCCTTCTGCCCTGGAGATAATTGGAGAAGTAATCCAATTATCTCCCAGGTCAAAGACAAAACTCAATTACACATGTGGGGACCTAAATACAGGATTATGTTTTAAAATATATAAAGTTACTTTTTATACATTAAACACAGACATGTAACATATCCCCAGATAGCATGAGCCAGCCTCTGGAAACGTAGCCTAAATAGTTATAGGTATCTAAGTGAAAAAATATTAAGAATAATAAAAATAAAAAGAAGCAAAAAGTAAATATAAAAACTCACGATGGAGTCAGAAAAGGGGTGAAGGGATTACGAGAAGGCCCTCGCGTGAGCTTCGGAATAGATTTATGCTCCCTTGGGTATCTCTGGGAGTTTTATCACGCCAAATTAAAAGTAGGATAGGGTATTTAAGTCAAATACTAAGGTGATATGTATAATGTTCTTCCCCTATGCTTTTGCCCTGTCCCATATACAGCAGAGGGGCAGCAGGTGGGACACATACAAGTAGGGGGCCAGCCACCGGCACCCTCGCGGGCAACCCAAGGGCCATCTGCCAACAGTTCTCCAGGCCTCCAGCCAAGAGTTCCATAGCCCAGCAGGCACTCGGGTATTCACCAGTCCACAGGACCCCCCCCTCTAGAGTCCATGCACTGGCCATCTCCAGCGCCCCTAGAGCCGCAGCTGGGTAGGAAGGTCATCGGTTGTCTCTCCCATCTTCAGCTACCAGTCTGCCGGAGGCTTGCGCTTCCCCGTACCCCAGGGCTCACAGCCAGGTCCCCCTCAAAACTTAGAGGCGACGGCTCCACAATCCCAGCATGGCACAGTCCCGAAGTCGTGACATCAGATCAGCCAACCCCACTGGTGCCGCGGCAGTGGCATGTCAGGCCCCACCGCCCATGCGCCGCTCTCCCAGAGCCCCCTCCGTCCTTCAGGTGCCAGTGTAGCATGGAGGCTTCTCAGGGTAAGGAGTGCGTTCCATGCAGGGTGAGGCGGTCATGCTCATGATATTTGCAGGGCTAGCAATGTGAGTAGTGAGAGTAATAAATGGGTGGCCGGGATAACCCCCACCGGCCTGGAGGGAGCGGGGCTGAGGCACATTCTATCTCGAGGTAGCTATGGCTCCTCATCGGTGTTGCAATTTGGCAGTCACGATGTCCCCGTTGGAGCATGGTGTATACCTCGAGACTCTCTAGCCAGATCAGGATCTGCCATTGTTAGTGCGGGATGTAGGCCCGAGGTGTCAGCATGGTCTCCTCCCGGGTAGTATCAGTGTCGGGCGGACATCATTTAAAAGCAGGGATATTCCTCTGCTTGGTTTTGTCAAGCAAACGGGTAAAAACGTGTGTAGTTTGCTTGATTTGGGGTGTTTTTGGATCCTGGGACAGGAGCTATCGAAAATGGCTTCTCGAAAGACTTGTATTTACCTGTGTGTCTCACTTCCTCAATTCCAACTCTCTCCTTGACCCTCTTCAATCTGTCTTCCGCCCTCTCAACTCTACTGAGACTGTGCTTATCAAAGTTACTAACGACCTAATCGCAGCTAAATCCAAAGGCCACTACTCCATACTAATTCTTCTTGACCTCTCTGCTGCCTTTGACACCGTTGATCATGCTCTCCTTCTTTAAACTCTTCAAACGCTCGGTCTCTGTGACTCTGTCCTCTCGTGGTTTTCCTCTTATCTCTCCCAGTGCTCATTCAGTGTCACCTTTTCTAATGACACCTCCTCCCCTCGTCCTGTTTCGGTTGGAGTCCCCCACGGCTCTGTCCTTGGTCCCCTTCTATTTTCTCTTTATACTGCCTCTCTTGGCAAACTTATTACATCTTTTGGATTACACTACCACCTGTATGCTGATGACACCCAGATATATCTCTCCTCCCCGGACCTCTCTCCTGCCATCCTGCAACGTGTCACTGCTTGCCTTTCTTCCATCTCTGACTGGATGTCCTCCCGCTTTCTGAAACTCAATCTCTCTAAAACTGAGCTCCTTGTCTTTCCTCCTCCTAATACTAATCCTCCTCTTTCACTCTCCCTTCAAGTTAGTGGTATCCACATAAGTCCATCCTTGCAAGCGCGCTGTCTTGGCATCATACTTGATTCTGGCCTCACCTTTGAGCCTCACATGCAGTATGTTGCCAAATTTTGTAGATTCCATCTTAAAAACATAGCCCGCATCCGCCCCTTTCTTACGCAAGATGCTACCAAGGAGCTTGTCCATGCTCTAGTAATTTCCCACATGGATTATTGTAACCCTCTACTGATTGGTCTTCCCAAAAACCGTACTGCATGATTTGTCTATCGCAGTGTTTACACAGACTTTTTTAAAAAAGGTTTTTGTATGTAGTTGTCCATTTTTAATAAAAATATTCAAATCTAAAAAAGAATCTGTTCTTTACTATATTTGTATGTTAAAATGATGCCTCTGTTGTTAGTGTTCAGATTGTCAATGAAGGGGATGAGGCTATCCTCTGAACCTTCCCAAATAAAAAAGATTGTCAATATACCTAAAATATGAGACCAGGTTTGTCTTGCAATCATGGTTCCCAAAAATGGCTTGAGAATTCCAGTCAGCCATAAACAAGTTGTAATAACTGGGGGCAAACCTGGTTCCCATAGCATTACCTCTTTTTTGGAGATAAAAAAAATAATTTAAAAAGCAAAAGTAGTTATTATTTAAAATCATGTTAATACCCTCTAATATAAAATTAATCTGTGTCGTGAATTTTACCTTCTTTAATTAGGGTGTCTTTAATAGCTTGTCAACCTATATTATGGGGTATGATGGTATAAAGAGACAGTACGTGTAATGATATTGATGTTACAAAGTTTTGGAGTCCAGTAGCCAGATCAGCAATGTTTTCTGCCAGAGGTAGCCACTCGTTACCCAGGTGGTTGAGCCCCTGAGCCTTGAGTGGCCTTCTGGTCTTAAGCAGAGATGGGAGACTGGAACAGAGAGATGATAATCGTAGTGAGGCAAGCCGAGGTCAGTGGGAAGGAGAAGCAGCAAAGTCAAAACGGTCCAAAATCAGCAACAGGTAGGCGAAACAGGAACAAGCTTGATTAGAGAGTACAGGAACCACAATAATCTGGCAAAGGTACAGAGACAGGAAGTGGCTTTTATAGGCCAAGAACCAGACACATGACCAGACACAGCTGAAGAGACTTGTCACTGATACCAATGCTGTAGAGTCAAGGTTACCAGATCTCAGGTACATTTGTAAAAGGCAGGCTGGTGTACTGGTAAGGAAGAGGTTTAGCAGCATGTAAACCAGGGTTCGAAACCCAGCAGAGTCAGTTCCTCACAGTACGTCACAGGTAACTAGCATAAAATTGGGTTTCCATTTAAAATTATTTTATTAACGACACGGAGTCTTGTAGATAAGAATTCATTAGTTTGACGGAAGGTTGGAGAACGGTGTCTATATACTGGGAGTGGTGTCTTAATGCAGATTTTGATTTACATAATTTTTTTGTAATATATTTATTAGATGTATGCATGCTTACCTCTATCATCTGCTATTTTTATTGTTTTATTTATTTTTATTTTACCTTGTTATATTCCCTTATTAATAACAGCCCTCACATATATTTATAACTATTTATATATGTATTCTTCATATATGTTATCTGTTATCATTTGCTAAAAAAAAAAAAAAAAATACATTTTGCAAGAGGGCATATTGGCAAGTTTGCAGAAAATTGTCACATGATCACAATTGTAATCATTTGTATCCCTATTTAAACTCTTACTGCCAGGTGTTATGTGATATTCCATTTTGAGAAAGCTCTGAGGCGAAACGCATTTGTGGATTTTTAACTGTGTATTGTAATAAAGATTTTTTGGTCACTTCCCTTGTGCCAACTATCTTTTTTCTACACTTGATTTTTACCTGGCATTTTTTTGTATCCTGTACTCCAAGAAATCAGAGGTGGGGATCATACCACCAGCGCTGTTACCAAGGAGCAGTTAGCCTGCTCTTTGCTTGTGAGTACTATTTTAGTTATTTTATATACTGTTGTTTTTATTCAGTGAGCACTATTAGTTGTCTCTTTTTACCCTTTTTCCTGAGTGTGTACCATGCTCCAGAGGAAGAAACCCACAACATATCCCATAAGCGGGTATTATACCGCTGTACGCCCTTCACACTAGAGCTAGCTATAGCTCTACTAAATGTGAGTTTATTCCTGTTTATTTCATCTATATACATATTGGACCGTTCATATTGCACTATTGGTTCTTTTTATCTGGTTTTTGTCTTTCATATGAGTGGATTCATCTGGACAAAGACACTGAGGACATTACTCCTGTTTAAGCACTTTTTTCTATATTTGAGTAAGATCCTTCTTTTTTTACTGATATTTGGATTTTTTACTTATTTTATGTGTTGAGATTTTTACTTATTTTATGTTGTGATTTTCACTGCCAATTATATTTTGTTATAAGAATTGGCGCAGCCCTTACTGCTATTTTTCTCATATTCTCTGTTTCCAACGGGTTTGGAGGGATTCCCTTTTAGGGTTGCTACCCATCTGTTAATTACCGTATTTATCGGCGTATAACACGCACCTCATTTTAAGAAGGAAATTTCCCCCCCTCCCATAGTATTCTCCCCCTCCCATAGTGTTCCCCCACCCTCATCCCATAGTGTTCCCCCCCATTTCCATAGTATTCTCCCCCCTCCCATAGTATTTTCCACCCCCTCCCATAGTGTTCCCCCCTCATCCCATAGTGTTCTCCCCCCCCCCTCCCATAGTGTCCCCCCCTCCCCTTGTCCCATAGTGCACTTTCCCTCCCCTTGTCCCATAATTACTTCACATTCGCTCCATAAGACTCACAGACATTTCCCCTCACTTTTGTGGTGAAAAAAAGTGCCTCTTATGGAGCGAAAAATATGTATATCGGCGTATAACACGCACACATCGGGGGGGCGTGGCCTGGACGCTGACTAAGATGGACGCCTAAATACAGTGCTCCGCTCCACCAAGCCCTTGTAAAGCACTCCACAATACGCAGAACTTACCAAATGGGTCGCAACCGCCGCTCAGACCATCCCCAGACACCGAGGGGGGCACCCCTGAAATCCCAACAAGGCCCGATGGACGGCTTCATACACCCTCAAAGGGGAGCGGACAATGAGGCCGAACCGACAAGCCCCACACCGCCATCACCGGCCTCGTCGACCTCGACGGCCACGACGGAACCATCAGCCCTAGACAGAATAGGAGAAGAACTCCGTCTGATATCGGCATCTATGGCATCGATGGCGACGAAAGCCGACCTACTCTCACACACCACCACGATTCAAGATGCCCTGAGGGCGGAAATAGCGGGAATCCGCACCGAGGTCGGAGCCCAAGCAGGCCGCATCCAGTCCCTGGAAACCTCCATGGAAACTCAAGCGAACAGGCTCACAGCAACCAACACGGCAATCTCCCGACAAGGAGAACTTTTACTCACCATGAGACGTGCTGTGGAAGATATGGACAACAGGGGGAGGCGCTGCAATATTAGGGTCCGCGGGGTCCCGGAGACAGAAGGGGAAGAAAAGGCCGAAGAATTGCTCTCTGCACTTTTCAACAGCATCCTGCAAGCTGAGGCCCCCCCACGCTACAAATTCGATAGAGCCCACCGGGCCCTGCGACCACGCATGCCGGAAGACGGACCCCGGGACTTGATATGCTGCCTGCACTCATTTCCAATCAAAGAGGCAATAATGCGCAAAGCTAGAACAAGACCCACGTGGCCATACATGGGCGCTCAGATATCCGTGTACAACGACCTCTCCCCCATGACACTGGATGCGAGACGGGCACTCCGCCCGGTTACCACCCTTCTCCGAGAACACAACATCCCTTACAAGTGGGGATTCCCATTTGCCCTTCAAGCTCGCCATCGAGAAGGCTGGATCACCGCTAAAGGCCCAGACGACATCCCACGCCTCCTGGAAGAGCTGGATTTGCCGCCTGTACCTGTGCCGAATTGGATTCTGGACCTGCCAGGCCAGAGACCCAGACCGCAACGGATACCCCGAAGACGCAGAGGGGGCTCCCCTCCGGGACCCCCACCGAGACGCCGCCCAGACTGGGGCAACCAAGCGGAGTAGGTAAGCCTGCATACCCTACCCGCACAATCCATCCCCTTTGAGACTCAGACACCTCACCTGCCCCTACCCGTTGTAACCACGACACCCACTGACTATTACCACCAACACCGAGACTATCTGTGGGTGAAAACCGCTGAGACACTTTTGGGAGGGGAGCAACGGGAGAGGGACAAGCAGTAACTGGCCCACACGTAGATCCCCAGACCCCCACACACTAGCATATAAGTGAACAACGGGGCCCCCATTACCGCCTCATGAAGGAACGCGACAATTATTACATCAACCTGCCAACCCAGGGGAAACCCGGTAGACACGGAACTGCTACTATCACGCTGAGCATGCAAACTTCAAGAATGCTGACACGAAACAGGGACACCACTAACAACTCCCACTAATCTGGTGGGCCTCTCCACACCCCAGGGGACTGGGGGACGGGTGGGCCATCATGATCCGACTTGGGAGGGTAAGGGACAGACTATTGGAGATCCCCCCCGAATTCTACACAGAAACTAACATCCGACAGAGACCTCCACCACCCTAAACTTTGGAGGGATCACCTATGCATCAATAAGCAAAGAAAACGGAGGCAGCCCACTCAACACAACCCATGGGGTTGGGAGGGGGGCTATGGGGGGCGGAGGGAGAGGGGTTTTAACAAACAGCAACTGCAGCGTAAGATAGGACTCTGATAATCCTGAACCCATGCTAACCCGGACGAAACACTGCTCTAGCTGTTTATCGTAGCAGCCCAGGATTAAAGGGGCAACGGGCAATGGAATACACCTGTGAACACTACTGGCTGGGTTGCACGGACAGGGGAATATGGGACGTGTGTGTCAGGGTACCTGAGGCCTCTACCTCTAAGGGAGGTAGAGACTTGATGGTTTATCCGTCCAGGCGAGCTGTCTCCTCCGTTCCTCGCGGTTCATCCAGCCACTTAAACACCGGCCGCGAGGAATCCACGTCCTTTTCTAGCAGGACGCTCAATACGTGACGTCATGACGCTATCACGAGCGACCTGTCACTCAAGTGTCCGATATCCAATCGGCACTTGTCAGAGGCGTGCTTACCATCCGGAACCAGGGTATTTAAGCTTACTTCTCTCTTCAGCTCATTGCCCTGTCGTGGTTCTAGCTTGTCTAGTCACTCAGTGCTCTGGTATTCTAGTTTGCTCTATTTGGTTTTGACTCGGCTTGTTGTACTTCCCTGCTTCTCTGTTCTCCCTTGACCCGGCTTGTCTCTCGCTTATCTGTCTTCCCGTTCCCTCGACCTCGGCTTGTCTCTGACTATTCTCTATTACTCTCGGTACGTTAGTCCGGCCATTCTAAGGCCCGGTATACGTACCTTTCCACTCTTTGTACTCTGCGTGTTGGATCCCTGTCCCGATCCTGACATTACGACAGGGCCAATGGATCCTGCAGGTACAAACAGTCAGCTTGGTTCTTCTGATCCCAGGTTTGACGCCATGGAGCATAGGATGGATCAGATGGCTCTAGCACTACAGGCACTTTTGTCTCGTGCTAGTAACCCACCTGAGGAGACACGTACTCCTTCTATTTCTCCTGCAGTCTCAGGTCTAGAGGTAGCCACTGTAGGTGCTTCTTCCCGTATTACCCCACCAGTACGTTATGGCGGGTCACCGGAGAAGTGCCGTGGTTTTCTGAACCAGATTAGCATCCATTTCGAATTACAACCTCGATCTTATCCTACAGATAGAGCGAAGGTTGGATTTGTTATTACTTTACTCATTGAGAAAGCTCTGAGATGGGCCAATCCTTTATGGGAGAATGATAATCCACTAGTCTATAATTATAATGCCTTTGTAGCTGCGTTTAGAAGAACTTTTGACCCTCCTGGTAGAAAGGTCAATGCAGCTAGATTACTGTTGCGCCTTAGACAGGACAATCGAACACTTGTGGACTATGCACTAGAGTTCAGGTCCTTGGCGGCAGAAGTTAAGTGGAACGAACAGGCTTATATAGATGTGTTTCTGAATGGGTTATCAGATGTAATTCTTGACGAGGTCGCTACTAGAGAACTCCCTGAGAATTTGGAGGATTTAATTTCTTTTATATCTCGTATTGATGAACGCATAAGAGAGAGGCAGAACACTCGAGATAGGACCCGTAGACCCTCCTTTAAACTAGCGCCTACCTTTCAAAATTCTGAGTTCGAGGACTTACGTATTTCTGAACCTATGCAGATAGGCAGTACTCATCTCACAGAGAGAGAGAGACAGTACAGAAGAAGGGAGGGTTTATGTATGTATTGTGGAGTCAGAGGACATTTACGCCTAAATTGTCCTAATCGTTCGGGAAACGCTCGCACCTAAGTTTCTCTAGAGGACAGGCCTTGGGTGTTTCTACTTTGTCCTCTATTCACAACTACAAAGAGTTCAGGCTTCTGTTACCCGTTTCTTTGAGGTGGGAGAAGGGAGTAGTAAAGACTATGGCACTAATCGATTCTGGAGCTGCTGAGAGCTTTATAGATCAGGGTTTTGTTGCCAAGCATGCTATCCCATCCCAGTTAAAAGAGACACCACTGGCTGTTGAGGCCATCGATGGTAGACCGTTACTTGAGCCTGTTATTTTCCATGAGACCATACCGATTAACTTAACTGTTGGCATCCTACATAAAGAGGATATATCCTTAATGCTCATTTCTTCTCCGTCTATTCCCATAGTCCTGGGGTACTCCTGGTTGAGGAGACACAACCCTATTATTAATTGGGAGTCAGGGGAGATAGTTTCGTGGGGAGAGAATTGTCAAGAAAAATGCTTGCGGAAGGTCTTACCTCTCGGATTAACTAACACATCGACTACCTCTGACAATCCTACAGAGACACAAATTCCGCCTCAGTATCTAGATTTAAAGGCAGTATTTGACAAAAAGAAAGCCGATACCTTACCTCCTCACAGGTCCTTTGATTGCAAAATTAACCTACTCCCTGGTACCATGCCTCCCAGAGGTCATGTATATCCATTATCTACAAAAGAGAACTCAGTTCTAGAGGAGTATATTCACGAGAATTTAGACAAGGGATTCATCAGGAGGTCCTCCTCCCCTGCCGGGGCTGGATTTTTTTTTGTTAAAAAGAAAGATGGTTCTTTGAGACCTTGTATTGATTATCGAGGCTTGAATAAGATAACCATTAAAAATGCCTACCCGATTCCCTTGATCACCGAACTCTTCGATCGTTTGAAGGGCTCTACAATTTTCACCAAGTTAGACCTCAGAGGGGCATATAACTTGGTGAGAATCCAGCAGGGACATGAGTGGATGACGGCATTCAATACTCGATATGGTCACTATGAATATACTGTTATGCCTTTTGGGTTATGCAATGCGCCAGCTGTATTCCAGGATCTGATAAATGAGGTTCTTAGGGAATTTCAGCAAGAGTGCGTCATTGTATACCTAGATGATATACTCATTCATTCTAGTGAGATTGAGACTCATCACAAGCAAGTCAGGAGGGTTTTGCACAAGCTTCTCCAGCATGGCTTGTACTGTAAGTTGGAGAAATGTAGCTTTGATCAAACCCAGGTAACCTTTCTCGGCTATGTGATCTCTGGGGAGGGATTTAAGATGGATCCGGATAAGCTCCAATCCATTCTAGAGTGGCCTTTACCCAAAGGTCTTAAAGCCGTACAGAGATTTATTGGTTTTTCTAATTATTATAGGCGCTTTATTAAGGGCTATTCTTCCATTATCGCACCTATCACTAATATGACCAAACAGGGGGCTGATACTAAGAATTGGACTACTGAAGCTCTCCTTGCGTTCAAAACTCTCAAGGAGCTTTTCGCTTCCGCTCCAATTTTAGTTCACCCCGACACTTCTCTGCCTTTTCTACTTGAGGTAGACGCATCAGAGACTGGTTTAGGTGCTGTCCTATCTCAAAGGTTGGGGGTTGATAAACCATTACATCCATGTGGATTTTTCTCTAAAAAATTGACCGGTACTGAAAGCAGATATGACATTGGTGACAGAGAATTACTAGCGGTTATCAAGGCTTTGAAAGAGTGGAGACATTTATTGGAAGGTACATTACATCCTGTTACCATTCTAACTGACCACAAAAATTTGTCTTATATCGGAGAGGCTAAGCGGTTGTCCTCCAGGCAGGCTCGTTGGTCGTTGTTTCTTACCCATTTCAATTACGTTCTGACTTACAGACCTGGGTCAAAGAATTCTAAAGCCGATGCGCTATCTCGCCAATATGAGCCCTCTGCTTCAGTTGAACCACTTATGTCCTCCATTGTACCCAAATGCAATATTATTGCTAATACCAGTCTCAAAATTCATTCTCCGCTACTTGACCAGATCTTGAAGTCACAACATCTAGCTCCCGGAAACACTCCTGAGGGAAGAAACTTTGTTCCTCCTGAACTTCAACTGGAGCTCTTACAATGTTTTCACGAAAGTAAAATAGCTGGTCATCCTGGTATTCGCAAGACATACTCTTTGATATCCAAGGATTTCTGGTGGTCTTCACTTCGAAAAGATATTGAGGAGTTCGTCGCAGCTTGTGAAACTTGTGCCAAGACTAAACTACCTCATGCATCTCCATGTGGCCTCTTACACCCCTTGGACATTCCTGAGAAACCTTGGTCCTGTTTGTCCATAGACTTTATCGTTGATTTGCCTGCTTCCAAGAGACAGACTGTTATTCTCACGGTGGTGGATAGATTTACTAAGATGGCCCATTTCGTGCCATTACCTAAACTTCCGACTTCTCCTGAATTGGCGGAGATTTTTGCAAGAGAGGTTTTTCGCCTACATGGGATTCCTTCGGAGATTGTTTCTGATAGAGGCTCTCAATTTGTCTCACGTTTCTGGAGATCCTTTTGTTCTCAAATGGGCATCAAATTGAACTTCTCCTCGGCCTATCACCCTCAGTCTAACGGAGCTGCTGAACGTACCAATCAAAAGATCGAACAGTATCTGCGTTGCTTTGTTTCCGAACACCAGGACGATTGGGTCGGTCTGATTCCTTGGGCGGAGTTCGCACACAATAACCTTGTTTGCGATTCAACTCGCTCTAGCCCTTTCTTCATGAACTATGGCTTTCATCCTTCGATTTTTCCTTCGGTTTCCTCTTCTCAGGGGATACCGTCGGTTGATGATCATGTCGCCAACCTGAAGAAATTATGGGATCAGACTCGGCAAATTCTGTTACATAGTTCCTCGTTGTTCAAGAAACACGCTGACAAGCATAGAAGAGCGGCTCCTGTTTTTGTTCCTGGGGATAGGGTATGGTTAAGTACTAAGAATATTCGACTAAAAGTTCCATCTATGAAATTTGCTCCTCGCTACATAGGTCCTTACAGGGTTCTCACTCGTATCAATCCGGTTGCGTATCGCCTTGCTCTGCCACCTGCCTTACGCATTCCTAACTCTTTTCATGTTTCCTTGTTGAAACCCCTTATTTGCAACAAATTCTCCTCTAAGGTCTCCTCGCCTCGTCCTGTTCAGGTGGAGGGTCGGGAGGAGTACGAGGTCAGCTCCATCGTTGATTCCAGAATTTCAAGGGGAAAATTGCAATATCTGGTCAACTGGAGGGGATATGGTCCTGAGGAGAGGAGTTGGGTACCTCAGGAGGACGTTCATGCTTCTCGCCTTCGCAGAGCATTTCACCTCCGCTTCCCATCTCGCCCCGGTTCCTTCCGCCCGGTGGGCGTATCTTAGAGGGGGGGTACTGTCAGGGTACCTGAGGCCTCTACCTCTAAGGGAGGTAGAGACTTGATGGTTTATCCGTCCAGGCGAGCTGTCTCCTCCGTTCCTCGCGGTTCATCCAGCCACTTAAACACCGGCCGCGAGGAATCCACGTCCTTTTCTAGCAGGACGCTCAATACGTGACGTCATGACGCTATCACGAGCGACCTGTCACTCAAGTGTCCGATATCCAATCGGCACTTGTCAGAGGCGTGCTTACCATCCGGAACCAGGGTATTTAAGCTTACTTCTCTCTTCAGCTCATTGCCCTGTCGTGGTTCTAGCTTGTCTAGTCACTCAGTGCTCTGGTATTCTAGTTTGCTCTATTTGGTTTTGACTCGGCTTGTTGTACTTCCCTGCTTCTCTGTTCTCCCTTGACCCGGCTTGTCTCTCGCTTATCTGTCTTCCCGTTCCCTCGACCTCGGCTTGTCTCTGACTATTCTCTATTACTCTCGGTACGTTAGTCCGGCCATTCTAAGGCCCGGTATACGTACCTTTCCACTCTTTGTACTCTGCGTGTTGGATCCCTGTCCCGATCCTGACAGTGTGATGGGCTACGAGAGGGAAGTGGGAAAGCGGAATCGAGGGTACACTCACAAATCACTCACACGCAACACCCAGGACAAGGACACACACACCTTACCACACACACACAAACAAGGGGTACTTATTCCTACTAGCACACTGGACGCAGCCGGTTAATTGAAGCCAGACAACACAGGACGCTGGGGAGGCGAGGGGACAACCCGAACAGGGATAAACTCATAGATATGAACGCACAGATCACGAGGGTTTGGGGGACGGGAAATGCGCCGGGGGCGGGGGGGGGAGGAAGGAGGGGGAAGGAAACCACCTTAAGGAACACTTAACCCAGCTACACATAACACATGGAACTAGGAGACAAGCAGGCACGCACCTATACGCACCCACTCTCAAATACACATACCGCAGTTCGCCCCCTACCCCCCCCCCCGCGCCCTCGGCGCTGGGGGGGTGGGAGGGAGCGCCCGAACACACTCATACGCTTGTACCCGCACACGCACTCGGCCCTACACACGTTGTGGAACTGAGGGCTACTGCACCCTTTTCTCGACACTCCCAAACAGTGAACTTCATACCCAATCCAATACAAGGCTAGCTGAGATCCTACTCACACACGAATGCAATGGGTCTAATGTATGAGCACAGTTACACATACATATGTGATGGGGGCAGGGGAGGGAATAAGGGACACAGGGAATGGAGATAAGGGACAAATGTTTATTGTTCTTGTTTTTGCTTATATGCGGCTTGTTATACCGTACAGTTTACTGTTAACGTAGATAATTAAACTATGGAATGCTAATAATTTTGCAACCTTTTAGCACTCATGGGCGAGGTGGAGACCGGACACGACCCACATTCAGACTTAGACGACATATCCTCGGTAGCTACCCAGGCTACGTACCTCAACCCGTACCCGCGCACTGCATTGGACGGTGGAACCCACGAAGGGACTGCATCCCAGTCTGGTAACTGAGACAGACCCCTAGGGTATCCCACCGTAGCACGGGAACCCCTCAACCGGAGGGTAGAACACGACTGGGAGACCACCCTATAACCCAGTGACGACGCCCTCATCCAGGGGCACCAATCCCTAACTACCTCTCCCCACCCACCCCTTTTTATACCTACCTCACCCCCCCCCCCTCCTCAACACCTGAACCTCACTCACCCTCCCCAAACCATATACGCTCGAGGAAACACCCCGGAGCTGCGGGTGCACACCTGCCCTGGGCCCCCGCCGCCACCTATCGGGCCGGGGTGGGAGACCGGACTGCCGCCGGAGCCGTATTGGGAGTTGGGAGAGAGACACGCCAGATAACTCCCCAGAGGGAAGACACCTGGGACGGAAGCAACCATGACGTATCAGCCAGACCCCATCGCCATTCTCACACTCAACTGCAGGGGACTCAACATCCCGGAGCGCAGAGCCAACCTACTGCGTGACCTGTGGAAGAAACGCATCTCAGTAGCACTAATTCAAGAAACACACTTTCGGGCAGACGCTACCCCGAAACTCCAGAACAAAATGTATCCGAAAACCTATCTTTGTAACCACCCGCTACAACGCAAAGCCGGAGTGGCCATCCTCCTGGCAGCAAAGTTAGAATTCCAAGAACTGGCTACCATACACGACCCCCAAGGCAGATACCTGTTTTTGAAAGGACACATAATGAGCAAAATGTACACCTTCGCCTCCATATATGCACCAAATAGAAAACAAGCCCAATTCCTCAGAAACACAATAGCTAAGCTACAGGACTTCGCGGAGGGCACCATACTACTCGGGGGCGACTTCAAGGGCAGAGTACAGAATATTTGATAGAGTCCTAACCTCAACATCTGAGGAAAGGGATTTAGGGGTGATTATTTCTGAGGACTTAAAGGTAGGCAGACAATGTAATAGAGCAGCAGGAAATGCTAGCAGAATGCTTGGTTGTATAGGGAGAGGTATTAGCAGTAGAAAGAGGGAAGTGCTCATGCCATTGTACAGAACACTGGTGAGACCTCACTTGGAGTACTGTACACAGTACTGGAGACCCTATCTTCAGAAGGATATTGATACCTTAGAGAGAGTTCAAAGAAGGGCTACTAAACTGGTTCATGGATTGCAGGATAAAACTTACCAGGAAAGGTTAAAGGATCTTAACATGTATAGCATGGAGGAAAGACGAGACAGGGGGGATATGATAGAAACATTTAAATACATAAAGGGAATCAACACAGTAAAGGAGGAGACTATATTTAAAAGAAGAAAAACTACCACAACAAGAGGACATAGTCTTAAATTAGAGGGACAAAGGTTTAAAAATAATATCAGGAAGTATTACTTTACTGAGAGGGTAGTGGATGCATGGAATAGCCTTCCAGCTGAAGTGGTAGAGGTTAACACAGTAAAGGAGTTTAAGCATGCGTGGGATAGGCATAAGGCTATCCTAACTATAAGATAAGGCCAGGGACTAATGAAAGTATTTAGAAAACTGGGCAGACTAGATGGGCCGAATGGTTCTTATCTGCCGTCACATTCTATGTTTCTATGTTTCTATGTTTCTATGTTCAACGTACCCATGGACCCAATCCTGGACTCCTCAACGGGGCACAGCTGTATTCCACAACGTAACATCCGCCAAATTAAACAGTCACTGAACAACATGGACCTGGTGGACTGCTGGAGGGCCCTGCACCCTGACACAAAAGATTACACCCACTACTCGGCGATACACGGTCGATATTCCCGAATCGATTACATATTCACTAAACAAATCGGCCTCCCGCACCTTATATCCACTGAAATTGAACCGGCTACGTGGTCAGACCATGGGGCAGTCAGGGTTACACTTACATCCCCACTCTTTAGACCCAATGGATGGACATGGAGGCTTAATGACACACTGCTCCAAGACCCGGGCACGAAGGAAAAGATCTCGCAGGACCTGGTCAATTACTTCCACGACAACGGAGCGGCGACCATATCTCCAATCTCGATATGGGAAGCGCATAAATGTGTAATCCGAGGCTCCCTCATTCGTATCGCATCCCAAAAGAAAAAAGAAGCACAAAGAGAGATGACCGATCTCTACCGACAAATCGCCACCCTCGAATCCCAACACAAACGATCCCAAATGGTAACAACTCACAGGGAATTAATAGAAGCTAGACGATCACTCAAAGAACTACTCGCGAAACGATACTTACGCACAATTCAACGATCAAAAGGGTTTTTCTACACCCACGCCAACAAAGGAGGGAAATACCTCGCTAGACTACTTAAAGACAACACCCCCCGAACACAGGTCCGCAAGCTACGATTATCCTCGGGCACAACCACAATCCACCCAACGGAAATAGCTGAAGAATTCAGGACATACTACCATAAGCTATATAATCTACGAATACAGAATCACACGGGCGGTGAGGACGCCAACGACGTCAAAATCCAGACATATTTACGCAACGCAGGACTACAAAAGTTACAAGAAGAAACATCAGACGCCCTAGACGAACCGATTACAGAAGAGGAACTAACAGCAGCCCTGAAACGGACAAAAACGGGGAAAGCACCGGGGCCGGACGGATTTCCAGCAACCTACTATAAAACCTACACAACGCAACTACTACCCTGGTTAACTAAAGCTGTCAATGCGATAACAGAAGGAAAAACATTCGGAGCAGAATCCCTGGCGGCAACGATAGCAGTCATACCTAAACCTGGCAAAGACCCGATGCACTGTAGTAACTACCGCCCAATCTCCCTCCTCAACGTGGATACTAAGCTATTCACAAAAGTACTATCCAACAGACTCCAAGCTCCACTGCCAGATCTGATTCACGTGGATCAAACAGGGTTCATCCCAGGGAGGGAAACAAGGGATAGTACGTTACGAGTATTCGCGATTCAACACCTGGCGAGAAAGTCACAAAAACGCCTCCTCCTCCTTTCCACGGACGCTGAGAAGGCGTTTGATCGGGTACAGTGGCCATTCATGCTAGCTACACTACAGGAAATGGGCATAGGGCAAAACTTCCTCACATGGATCAAAGCTCTCTACAACAATCCCAGAGCCGCAGTTAGGGTTAATGGGGCACTCACGGCTGATTTCCCAATCTCAAATGGCACTAGACAAGGGTGCCCCCTATCCCCACTACTTTTCGCCATCACCCTAGAGCCCCTTCTACAAACAATTCGCCAAAACCAAGATATACAGGGATTCCCATGGCAGGGAGGGACTCAAAAAGTGGCCGCATACGCGGACGATCTCCTCTTCTTCGTCAGCAATCCGAGAATCACGCTACCGTGTCTAATGACGGAATTCGATGAGTTCGGTGTGCTCTCGGGATTTAAACTCAACTACTCCAAATGCGAAGTGCTGAACGTTACACTCCCAGAGGAGGACTACACAGCACTAGAAATGTCGTTCCCGTTTAAATGGTGTACCAACAAAATGAAGTACCTGGGCATATGGGTAACACCTGACCCGAAAGACCTGTACCACCACAACTACGCTCCCCTGCTGAAGACGCTACTCAAGGACCTAGTCAGGTGGTCATACCCACACATCTCTTGGCACGGCCGAGTGGCGGTCCTCAAAATGAACCTCCTACCGCGCCTCCTATACCCGTTCCAGACCATTCCAATCAACATACCACCCTCATTCTTCACAACACTAAAAACAGCAGTCCTCAAATACGTATGGAAAGGCGAACGCTCCAGGCTCAAACACGAAACACTCTGCCTGCCGAGGCACTGCGGGGGACTCGCACTACCTGACTTCAAGAAATATTACCAGGCAACAATCTTACAACGAATCCTCAATTGGCATTCGAAAACAGAACAGAAACAATGGGTGTCCCTGAACGCCGAAGGGAATGGCGCGGCCTTACACTCCACCATATGGGACACACAAGGCCCAGGCATCCTGGTTAGAGAAGTGGAAGACGGCCCAATTACACAGACTCTGCAAGGATGGAGACCCCTAAGGGAACAAAAACACATATCACCAACACCGAGCCCACTACTGCCTATTACTTACAACAGCAATATAGGGGGAGGAATCCTCACACAGACTGGTCCATTCTCGGAAGGACGAGGCCATGTACCCATACAAACGGTACTACAACACGGAGAGATCCGCCCCCTGGAATCAATACTGAACGGTAGACCAGCCTCTCTACAACTAACACTCCGATACCTACAAGTAAAACATTTCCATAGCACACTCCGCAACAAAGATCGACTAAACCGAGAACTTACGTGGTTCGAGGAAAGCTGCATGAATGCAATAGAACTCGATAAAACGATCTCCACACTGTATCAATACCTCCTAAAGGGGCACATAACTGAACATAACACATTTCGCGGCCGATGGGAAACACTCCTAGCTAAGTCGCTCACACGACAACAATGGGACAAAGCGTTGCTCTGGCATCATAAAAGCACCATCAGCTCCCAATTTCAGGAAACAAATTATAAACTGCTGACCTCTTGGTATAGAACACCCTCGTTCCTCCATAAAATATACCCAGCAACCTCCCCACTATGCTGGAGATGCATGTCCGAACAGGGCACGACGATCCACATATGGTGGGACTGCTGCTTGATCACCCCATATTGGGAGATGATCAGAGAGGAGATACGAGAGATCCTGGGAAACGGGATTGAATGGACGCCTGAACTAGCACTGCTTCACGTGTCGCCAATGCCAATATCCAGATACAAGAAATCAATCTTGCGACACCTATTGAACGCAGCCAAGTCACTCATACCCATTTACTGGAAGAAAGCAGACACACCACGTAGGGAAGAATGGATACGTAAAGTAGAGGACATCCAGGGAGCGGAGGCGATACACGCAACTCTCCTTGGTAGGGCAACTAAACACGTAGAGGCATGGACACCATGGTTCATGTACGCTTCCAGGACCCAGTAGATAGACAACAACAAGACTAGCACAGAGAGAGGGCGGACGCGGACGGTGGCTCGGTCGCTGGACTCGGGCCGTGGCGGATGGGGGCGACGGCCGCGCAGGGACGAGCGGTCCGGGGTGAAACCTCTAACCTCTACCTTCCCCCTCAATACCCATCTCTCCCTTTCCCCTTCCACACCCCTCTCTCCCTATCCCCCCCATACCCCTCCACGAACCTGTACCCCAACCTCCCCCATACGCACAACACACAAGTCAGACGCACCCAATAATAGATAGCTAATATCATATGAAGCAACTTATAACACACCTAGATAGACACCGATCAAATATACGTACAGCTTGATAATGACCGGAGGTTACCTCGACAACATAAAATTGACACATGACTAAAACTTACGACCAACAACCGGCACAAAACGGGGCAGCGGTAACACCCCACACGACAATATACAAGCTACACTTCAGCAACCATGAGAACGAACCGGCATGACACAAACTGATCAACAACCCAACTGTTAACTGAAAGAATATGTTTTGCCTACAGGTGTATGGAATATTACATGAAACTGATTAACCTGTTTAATTAACGTAGGGACCTGCGTGTCCAAGATAATATGCCTATTAAATGTTGATGACGTTGAACAAACAAAAAAAAAAAAAACCCTTCAATAAAAGATTTAAAAAAAAAAAAAACACGCACACATCATTTGCCTCCTATTTTCAGGGAGAAAAGGTGTGTGTTATACGCCAATAAATACGGTAGCTATCTTTCCCCCTTGAAAAGCCCTGTTGTGGTGAAATGCACATCGGGGCTTTATTCATTGTGTCTATCATGACCTACAATGTCTGTCAGTCTCTCTGACTTTTCTGATTCCAGTATGCATCACAGAGCACACTCTTTTTATGATTATTTTTTATTTAGCCTGTTACTGCCTAGTCTCCTGTGATATTGATAGTAGCTATGAGCACAGTGAAGCCTAGTTTTAACTTATAGATAAGTGCCCTCGAAGGCAGTGTCCGGGTAATTTAATAATTTAACAAATTTTAATTTGGGCTGTTTTTGCATTTTGGTAATGTTAGTTATATGTGCATTATTGTGCGCTAGATAGGTGTTAATTTCAAATTTTTTGCCCTTTTTCACTTATTGGGCAACCACCACTGCATTATATACTGAAAAGAGTTTAGCTAATAGACCCCTCTTAGGTTCATGTTAAAGGGGCACTATAGTCACCAGGACAACTACAGCTTAATATAGCTGTTCTGGTGAGTATAATCATTCCGTGTAGGCATTTGCATGTAAATACGGTCTTTTCAGAGATATAAAAAAAAGCATTATACAAATACATTCAGGGCAATACAAACCGTCTGGAAATCTATTCATAAACAGGGCTATACATAGGACACAAGGTCATGCATTTAGACTGGAAGAAAGGAAATTTAGTCTAAGGCAAAGGAAATGTTTTTTTACAGTAAAGAATGTGGAATTCTCTGACTGAAAATGTACACTGCTCAAAAAAATAAAGGGAACACTTAAACAACACTTCTGTGAAATCAAACTGTCCACTTAGGAAGCAACACCGAGTGACAATCAATTTCACATGCTGTTGTGCAAATGGGATAGACAACAGGTGGAAATTATAGGCAATTAGCAAGACACCCCCAATAAAGGAGTGGTTCTGCAGGTGGTGACCACAGACCACTTCTCAGTTCCTATGCTTCCTGGCTGATGTTTTGGTCACTTTTGAATGCTGGCGGTGCTTTCACTCTAGTGGTAGCATGAGATGGAGTCTACAACCCACACAAGTGGCTCAGGTAGTGCAGCCCATCCAGTATGGCACATCAATGCGAGCTGTGGCAATAAGGTTTGCTGTGTCTGTCAGCGTAGTGTCCAGAGCATGGAGGCGCTACCAAGAGACAGGCCAGTACATCAGGAGACGTGGAGGAGGCCGTAGGAGGGCAACAACCCAGCAGCAGGACCACTACCTCCGCCTTTGTGCAAGGAGGAACAGGAGGAGCACTGCCAGAGCCCTGCAAAATTACCTCCAGCAGGCCACAAATGTGCATGTGTCTGCTCAAACGGTCAGAAACAGACTCTATGAGGGCCCCGATGTCCACAGGTGGGGGTTGTGCTTACAGCCCAACACCGTGCAGGACGTTTGGCATTTGCCAGAGAACACCAAGATTGGCAAATTAGCCACTGGCGCCCTGTGCTCTTCACAGATGAAAGCAGGTTCACACTGAGCACATGTGACAGACGTGACAGAGCCTGGAGACGCCGTGGAGAACGTTCTGCTGCCTGCAACATTCTCCAGCATTTCTTTGGGGGGCCGCACAGCCCTCCATGTGCTCGCCAAAGGTAGCCTGACTGCCATTGTGAGACCATATGACCCCTTGTGAGACCATATGCTGGTGCGCCCTGGGTTCCTCCTAATGCAAGACAATGCTAGACCTCATGTGGCTGGAGTGTGTCAGCAGTTCCTGCAAGACGAAGGCATTGATGCTATGGAATGGCCCGCCCGTTCCCCACACCTGAATCCAATTGAGCACATCCGGGACATCATGTCTCGCTCCATCCACCGACGTCACGTTGCACCACAGACTGTCCAGGAGTTGGCAGATGCTTTAGTCCAGGTCTGGGAGGAGATCCCTCAGGAGACCATCCGCCACCTCATCAGGAGCTTGCACAGGCATTGTAGGGAGGTCAAACAGGCACGTGGAGGCCACACACATTACTGAGCCTCATTTTTGACTTGTTTTAAGGACATTACATCAAAGTTGGATCAGCCTGTAGTGGGTTGAAAAATTTGATTTCCATTTTTTAATTTTTGTGTGATTTTGTTGTCAGCACATTCAACTATGTAAAGAACAAAGTATTTCAGAAGAATATTTAATTCATTCAGATCTAGGATGTGTTATTTTTGTGTTCCCTTTATTTTTTTGAGCAGTGTAGTTTTATCAGAGTCTGTACAGATGTCTAAACAGTAATTAGATAAATACTAGCAAAAACATATTATTCAGGGAAATCATTTATATTAGTGGGGTAATAGCTTCATGATCCAATGAGATATCTGACTGCCATTCTGGGGACAAGAAAAAAGTTTTCCCTAGTTTGTTGCAAAATTATAAGCACTTCAAACTGGGTGTTTGGATCACCAGCAAAAATATGTATGTACATAGTGGGCATTGGATAGCATTCCCTTCATCCCTCATAAAACCAAAGCTTACCCCTTCAAATAACGACAGACAACTTCTTGGAGAAAGCAGGCCACAACATTTATTAACACAACCAAATACTGTATAACTCCTTTAACGTATAACGAAATAATAAATATCATAAATTAACATAAACAATTTGCATATAGTCATACAGTAACCGAAGAAACCGTCCTTGCCAATCTATCTTCCCCAAGGCTCTCACTTCCCCCCCCCTCGGCATAATAAAAACATCTTCCTTTTCAGGGCTCCCCACCAGCCGGTTTTCTGCTCGGTGGGGCCCAACCATAATGCTCCCCACCGGTGGACTTACAACCCTTTTTCATCTAATCTACCAAACCATCCCTTATTTGACAAGGACACACCCCCGCCTCGCTGTGACAACCCCTCCCGGGCCCAAAGCAGCAAAGGGAGGGTGGGCGGGAAACTTGTTGCTGGCACTGAGGTCAGTCTGAACTGTCACCACCCACTTCCTCACATCTCCCACTCCCACACGTAGCACATAGCCAATCATGCATCATCCATCCCACACTCATATATGTGCCCCTGTCCGCTAAGCTGTGCACTCTCCCTGGGGCCTGATGTGAGAAAGGCTGGACTTGATGGATGCATGTCTCTTTTCAGCCTATGTAACTATGTAAGGTGATATTCAGGTTCCCCCCCCGCCCCCCATGTAACGCAATTTCACAGTGACCCCAATATAAGTAATAAGCTTTCAGCTCTAAGAAACATAATTTATCTGTCTTTCCTGACAGTATCTTAGTGAGCAGCTGAAGGGAAAGCTAATGACCGTATCCACGTGTTCCTCAGCGGATGTGCAAGCTGCTTTCAACGGTATCATTACCCGTATTCAGAGATAGTAAGTACATGCCTTTCTATGATGTGTTTCACATCGACCTGTGTGCCTTCCTATGCCCTAGTATCAGATATAGTGAACGACCTGTATGCCTTTCTACCCCTGTACCTGGGCAGGTAATTTATTTATCAACCAATACACATTTTTACACAAAACATGGGGTTCCCGTGCCCATGCTAACAAATGGTGTCCCAAGCACATAGATCAGAGGTGGCTAGCCAGATTTCGATGGAAGTCAAGTTTTCAGCAGATTGCAGTTATTCATCAATCCGGCGCAGAGTTTCATCACGCTGCAGAGAAATTCCCCGTCACCCAAAACAATGGCGTTTTCTTTGAATACTTGGCAGTCGCCCAGGTCCAGGATATCATGAAATGCCTCTCTACCTCCTCTATCTCCACTCCAAAAAGCACTCTGCTAGGTGGTCTAAGGACCAAGAGTGCTTGTGTCAAAGTTTTAGTGGATCGCAGCTGGTCTGCGATGCGAGCCAGGGTTCCAGGGCGTTTGCTGGTTTCTCCCGATCAGGCGCGTCATATCTCTATAGTCTTCCTGCGGGTCATTTATGCTCCTGAAGGCCGCTAGGACTGGCGCTGGACTGGGAGGCACGACTTGAAGGAGAAAAACATAGTGATTATAGCTCTTCTTAGAGGAAGGTGGAGGTTAGGAGCCAAGTACAGTTACTTGGTGACCAGGTGGTCTGTCAGAGTGAGAAACCTGCACCCAATCATCCCATGTGACTCAGTAATAGTGAGTAACCTGCACCCATTGGTTCCACATGACTCAGTGGTAGCTGAGTTGACCTACACCCATTGGTCCCACGTGACTCAGTGGCAGCTGAGTTGACCTGCTGTCCTCCCCACATATGTCTTGCTGTGTTTATTGTTAAGGATATTTATTTTTATTTGGTCATGGTATTTAATTATTTCCTTTCTTTGCAGCTGTAACTGCAATTCTTTAATGCCACCTCCGGTGAGGGTCCTTATTGCTGGAGATCAAAGTTACCTGAGTGTAATCCTTAGGTTCTTTGTGGAGCAACTAGCAGGGAAAACACCAGACTGGCTGAACTATCTACGCTTCCTCATTCTGCCACTAGGTGAGAAATGACATATTTCTACCAACCATAATTCATCTCTGTTAGTACTACCCATAATCCATCTCTGTAAGGACTACCCATAATCCATCTTTGCTAGTACTACCTATAATTCATCCCAGCTAGCACTACCCATTATCCATCTCTGTGTAACCCACTTTACATTCCCCGATAGGAAGAGCCTCGCTCCCTGTGTAATCCACTTTACATTCCCCGATAGGAAGAGCCTCGCTCTCTGTGTAACCCACTTTACATTCCCCGATAGGAAGAGCCTCGCTCCCTGTGTAACCCACTTTACATTCCCTGATAGGAAGAGCCTCGCTCTCTGTGTAACCCATTTTACATTCCCCGATAGGAAGAGCCTCGCTCCCTGTGTAACCCACTTTGCATTCCCCGATAGGAAGAGCCTCGCTCTCTGTGTAACCCACTTTACATTCCCCGATAGGAAGAGCCTCGCTCCCTGTGTAACCCACTTTACATTCCTCGATAGGAAGAGCCTCGCTCTCTGTGTAACCCACTTTACATTCCCCGATAGGAAGAGGCTCGCTCCCTGTGTAACCCACTTTACATTCCCCGATAGGAAGAGACTCGCTCTCTGTGTAACCCACTTTACATTCCTCGATAGGAAGAGCCTCGCTCTCTGTGTAACCCACTTTACATTCCCCGATAGGAAGAGCCTCGCTCCCTGTGTAACCCACTTTACATTCCTCGATAGGAAGAGCCTCGCTCTCTGTGTAACCCACTTTACATTCCCTGATAGGAAGAGCCTCGCTCCCTGTGTAACCCACTTTACATTCCTCGATAGGAAGAGCCTCGCTCTCTGTGTAACCCACTTTACATTCCTCGATAGGAAGAGCCTCGCTCTCTGTGTAACCCACTTTACATTCCTCGATAGGAAGAGCCTTGCTCTCTGTGTAACCCACTTTACATTCCTCGATAGGAAGAGCCTCGCTCCCTGTGTAACCCACTTTACATTCCCCGATAGGAAGAGCCTCGCTCTCTGTGTAACCCATTTTACATTCCTCGATAGGAAGAGCCTCGCTCCCTGTGTAACCCACTTTACATTCCCCGATAGGAAGAGCCTCGCTCTCTGTGTAACCCATTCTACATTCCTCGATAGGAAGAGCCTCGCTCCCTGTGTAACCCACTTTACATTCCCCGATAGGAAGAGCCTCGCTCTCTGTGTAACCCATTTTACATTCCTCGATAGGAAGAGCCTCGCTCCCTGTGTAACCCACTTTACATTCCCCGATAGGAAGAGCCTCGCTCTCTGTGTAACCCATTTTACATTCCTCGATAGGAAGAGACTCGCTCTCTGTGTAACCCACTTTACATTCCTCGATAGGAAGAGCCTCGCTCTCTGTGTAACCCACTTTACATTCCCCGATAGGAAGAGCCTCGCTCTCTGTGTAACCCACTTTACATTCCCCGATAGGAAGAGCCTCGCTCTCTGTGTAACCCACTTTACATTCCCCGATAGGAAGAGCCTCGCTCCCTGTGTAACCCACTTTACATTCCTCGATAGGAAGAGCCTCGCTCTCTGTGTAACCCACTTTACATTCCCCGATAGGAAGAGCCTCGCTCTCTGTGTAACCCACTTTACATTCCCCGATAGGAAGAGCCTCGCTCTCTGTGTAACCCATTTTACATTCCTCGATAGGAAGAGCCTCGCTCTCTGTGTAACCCATTTTACATTCCTCGATAGGAAGAGCCTCGCTCTCTGTGTAACCCATTTTACATTCCTCGATAGGAAGAGCCTCGCTCCCTGTGTAACCCACTTTACATTCCCCGATAGGAAGAGCCTCGCTCTCTGTGTAACCCATTTTACATTCCTCGATAGGAAGAGCCTCGCTCCCTGTGTAACCCATTTTACATTCCTCGATAGGAAGAGCCTCGCTCCCTGTGTAACCCATTTTACATTCCCCGATAGGAAGAGCCTCGCTCTCTGTGTAACCCATTTTACATTCCTCGATAGGAAGAGCCTTGCTGTTCTAAATATGTTACTATCGACCTCCCCTGTTCTAGCCGTGGCATAAAATTTGTCCTAGGGCTTTATTTTGTTTTGCAATTTTCTCTCAGGCCCTCATCCTGTGGCAAAATACCTTGCATCCATCGATAGTAAATACAGCTCTCTGTTCATGGATACCGCTTGGAGGGACCTGTTTAATCAAGGAGAACCCCCCAATTCAGGCAAGTGGGCTGTGACACATTGTCCACAACTTTTTGCTTTGTATGTCAGTATTGGTAATGTGTGATTTTATTTCATTTATTTATTACTGGTATTTATAAAGCGCCAACAGATTCCGCAGCGCTGTACAATTAGTGGAGGATGTGCAATATACACAGACAAATACAAGAGGTAGAGAGAGACCTTCCCGCAAGCTGATAACTAGCCATTGAAGCTCCTTTATACAAATTACTTAGCTAGATGGCCGTGAGCTTACAATTTAAAGGATACCGTGGGGATTTGAGACAGAAGGTAGCAGCGGAAATTTGGAGGTAATGGCTAAAAGAGTTAACAGAGAGAAGCAGCTATTGGTAAATGACAATGATAAAAACTGCACGCACAGAAAATGACAGTGGCAAACTACAGGTATAATTGGAAACCATTCTATAGTGACACATGATAATATGGTAGCAATGTAAGAATAAATGAGGTGAAGTATCTTCCCAGCTACAGTCAGTACTTTGGCGTTGTGGGCGTTACTGCAGGATGTTAATGCAGAGCATCTGTCACGGTAATATACCCCTACACGCAGGAATAGTCCAGATAGTCAAGAGACAAGAAAACAGGATTCGTCTTACCGGACCTTAGAATGGCCGGACTTAGACGAGTACAAGAAAAGACAGATTCCAGAACAAGCCGAGGTCAAGGGAACGGAGAGACAGCGTAAAGTAGAACAAGCCAGGGACTGGTACACAGGAGAGCAAACCGGCGGATATACAAGCAAGGATAAAGAGAAAGCGGAGTCAGGAACAAAGCCAAGGTTAAGCACCAAAAAAACAACTGAACGATACAAGCACTAAAGGGAACTGAACAGAAACCACGATAGGGCAAGGTACAAAGGAAACAGGTGAGTATAAATACCCTAGTGTTCACTTTGATTGCCCCTGTCATATCCCGCCCCCAAAACGTGAGTGTATGGGGAACGTGGCATGACAGGGACCAATGGGAGACTGATTCTAATTTTGTCTCCCACTGTCCCTTTAAGAGCGCGCCCGAGACACTCGGCGCACTCTTAGTATTAGGCGGGACACGTGACCACTTCTCGCGGTCACTGCCTGCCTTCCTGATCTCGTCGTCGGATGAGCCGCGCGCGGCTTGTGCAGGAGCAGGACCGCGCGCGGCAAGAAGAGAGGACCCCGGCCGTCCCCTGGAGAGGGTAAGTACTGCTACAGCATCACAATCGCTGTTACTATGAGTGAGTATGAGTGTGAGATGAGGCCTTGGCCTTGTGGGAGTTACTGCAGGATGTTAATGCAGAGCATCACTGTGGCGGAACCAACCTCACCACTGAGAACTGGAGAAGCCTGGTTGCTAGCCTCCTGCCCAGTGATTATGGTCCCTGGGAGATATTGCCCTTTAAGGGACTGAATTGGGGCTTATGGACTGCTACCATAATGTACTGACCCTTTGGGAACTACTTTTGGGCATGGGGATTGTATAATACTGTCCCTAGCCCTTTAAATACTTTGGGGACAGATTGGTACTTTTGTATATGGCACTTCGGACACAGTCGAAGCTGTCGAAGCTGTAGAAGTTACCGAAGCTGCCGAAGTTACCGAAGTTACCAAAGTTGTCGAAGTCGTCGAAGTGGCCGGTATCGGACAAAGGACCACGTGGCGGCGGCCATTTTAACTTTGAACACTGCCGACCCTTAACATCAACTCCACTTCGACACTTCGACTAAAGTCGAAGTACAGGCACACTTCGAATGGGACTTAGCCGTTTTTATGCCAGGAATTGACCGACCGCACAGCCCAAATCTATGGAACTGTTTTGGGCAAGAAAATGTGCTTGCGGTCGGTCATAAAAGGACTTCCGTGTAACTTTTGATCCACTGGAGGGATTTGCCTGATGTTTGGAAGTGTTTATGTTTAAAGTATGCTGAGTCTGAATATGTGATTTGTATGTGAATGTGATGTATGGTTTTGAAGTTGGGTAAAAATGGATCTACGATACAATAATAACAGAAACAAACATAGCATAATACTGTTAACTTTTAAGGGGGAGTGGAAATTAAATAATAGTTCACACTCACAAACCAAAATTGATTGTAGGCATATCATATAAGACGGTGAGTATCTCAGGGTAGATGGACCATCATCATATACATGGAAAGGAATAAAAAACAAAATAGTGCAGAGTATCTTGGTAAAAGAATACACTTTAATATAAAGGCACACTTACAATGTTGAAGTGGCAAACAGGCATATAGAATCAACCGGTCTCAGGATCACAGGATGAAACACAGGATCAACTTTTCCCAGTTGGAGTAATAAAAGTAAATAAAACAATTACAATGTCTAAACATCATTAAGACTGTTACATATTATCATTAAATTATTTTTCTCATTCATGGTTGTTTCCTGCTCTCAACGAGCGGTGGAACGCATATCAGGTGGAACGCACAGATGACTCCGGAAGATAGACGTGAGTCGCATATCCGGTTGCGTCATCAGTGCGCACACGGAAATACAGCAGACGGACGAACCCGGAAGCGAATTAATCATTGGAGGAGACCACGGGCGTGCCGCAATCAGATGGATTTAAAAAGGGCCACCATCACTACATGGACGAATATACCTACAACAGAAGGACGTTTTGCCCCTGAGGAAGTTCAAGGACATTTGAACGAAACGCGTAGGGCTTTTTATAGTGTTTCAGAGTTTTTTATTGTTTATATTAGGCTGTTTTATTTACTTTTATTACTCCAACTGGGAAAAGTTGATCCTGTGTTTCATCCTGTGATCCTGAGACCGGTTGATTCTATATGCCTGTTTGCCACTTCAACATTGTAAGTGTGCCTTTATATTAAAGTGTATTCTTTTACCAAGATACTCTGCACTATTTTGTTTTTTATTCCTTTCCATGTATATGACGATGGTCCATCTACCCTGAGATACTCACCGTCTTATATGATATGCCTACAATCAATTTTGGTTTGTGAGTGTGAACTATTATTTAATTTCCACTCCCCCTTAAAAGTTAACAGTATTATGCTATGTTTGTTTCTGTTATTATTGTATCGTAGATCCATTTTTACCCATATCCATTGAGGACCTGGAGGAGTCCTTATCTGCCATACATTTAGTGCAAGGGTAATTTTTTTGTTGTTAACTATTACCCACTAAAAGTGTGTCCTATCCACTAGGAGGTGTATCTGTACTTTCTATATTTTGCTATGGTTTTGAAGTTATAGATATTGTGTAAAAGTTATGTTTTAAACTGTATATTAAGTGGATTATCTCTCAGGCTAAGGGGAGGGGATGTGTGGGTTGTACCATATCTCGGATTGGTTATTTTATGCCTCCCCCTGGGCGTGGCCTGTATGTGTGAGATGGAAATAAAAGCCAGGCTGGATGAGCCAGTCCGGAGTTCCTGTTTTACCCTCAAAGTGATGTGTCGTCTCATTATTGGGGGGAAGGATTTATGGCATGCTGTTCCAGTTGACTGCTAGGAGTACAAGCCTATTCGTATGGTTCCTATTCAATGGTCTACAGCATTCATATGCTTGAGAAGGTTCATATGCTGCATCGGTTCGGTGATTGTGGTGTCTGCCAGAGTGCTTGGAGTCCTCAGGAAGCACTAGGAGCATCCATTAACGGAGGTACCAAGTCGGGGTGCCAGGTGATCCGTTACAATCACAATTGCTGTTCCTATGAGTGAGTATGAGTGTAAGATGAGACCATTATTTATTAATCTGACTGCAGTAAAGAGTGATTCATTAGACTGTCATCTATCACAAATAATAAAATATTCTAAAATCAGGAAATCCCAGGATCATGCAGCTATAATAGTATACAGATTGTGTTAAAAAGTGAATGTGTGTAATCCACAGACCGACTAGACGTGGCAGGACGAGTGGCACAGTATTTGACTGGGGCTTCAGTCTCACACCAGCTCTCCATTTCAGAAGCAATGCTTACGTACAGACAGAGAAGGTGAGATGGCAGCTATAGGGATATGAAATAACATATGTGAGTATATAGAGTGGCCTGGCATATAACGTGTAGTGTGTGATTGTGTGTCTTTGGCAAATGCAGGTTTATTGTGTGCCTTAGCTGATGCTGATGTAGTGTGCATGCTGTAGCTGCTGCTGGTGTAATCTGTGCCTTGGCTGATGTAGGTTTAGGGTGTGTGCTGTAGCTGGTGTAATGTGTGCCTTGGCTGATGCTGGTGTAGTGTATGCCATGGCTGAAACTGGTTTAGGGAGTGCCGTGGCTGAGGCTGGTTTAGTGTGTTCCGTGGATGAGGCTGTTGCACCTTGGCTGATTCTGGTATAGTGTGTGCTCCGTGGCTGATGCTGGTTTAGTGTGTTCTGTGGCTGAGGCTGCTGTGCACTGGCTGATGCTGGAGTAGTGTGTGCTTCGTGGCTGATGTTGGTTTAGTGTGTGTGCTGTGGTTAAGTGTTTGCCATGGCTGTGGCTGGTTTAGTGTTTGCTGTGGCTGAGGCTGGTTTAGTGTGTACCGTGGCTTATGATAGTTTGGTGTGTGCTGTGGATGATGCGGACTTAGTGTGTGCCATGGCTGAAGCTGAGACTGGGGCTGGTTTGGTGTGTTCCGTGTATAGGGCTGGTTTAGTGAGTGCCGTGTCTAGGTCTGGTTTGGTGTGTGCAGTGGCTGGCTGATACTAGTTTAGCGTGTGGTGTGGCTGAGGCTGGTTTATTGTGTGTCGTTTCTAAAGCTGGTTTCATGTGTGCCGTGGCTGAGGATGGTTTAGTGTGCGCCTTGGCTGAGGATGGTTTAGTGTGCGCCTTGGCTGAGGATGGTTTCATGTGTGCCGTGGCTGAGGCTGGTTTAGTGTGTGCCTTGGTTGAGGCTGACTTAGTGTGTGCCGTGGCTGAGGCTGGTTTAGTGTGTGCCTTGGCTGAGGCTGACTTAGTGTGTGCCTTGGTTGAGGCTGACTTAGTGTGTGCCGTGGCTGAGGCTGGTTTAGTGTGTGCCGTGGCTGAGGCTGGTTTAGTGTGTGCCTTGGTTGAGGCTGACTTAGTGTGTGCCTTGGCTGAGGCTGACTTAGTGTGTGCCTTGGTTGAGGCTGACTTAGTGTGTGCCGTGGCTGAGGCTGGTTTAGTGTGTGCCGTGGCTGAGGCTGGTTTAGTGTGTGCCTTGGTTGAGGCTGACTTAGTGTGTGCCTTGGTTGAGGCTGACTTAGTGTGTGCCTTGGCTGAGGATGGTTTAGTGTGCGCCTTGGCTGAGGATGGTTTAGTGTGCGCCGTGGCTGAGGATGGTTTAGTGTGCGCCTTGGCTGAGGATGGTTTAGTGTGCGCCTTGGCTGAGGATGGTTTCATGTGTGCCGTGGCTGAGGCTGGTTTAGTGTGTGCCTTGGTTGAGGCTGACTTAGTGTGTGCCGTGGCTGAGGCTGGTTTAGTGTGTGCCTTGGCTGAGGCTTACTTAGTGTGTGCCTTGGTTGAGGCTGACTTAGTGTGTGCCGTGGCTGAGGCTGGTTTAGTGTGTGCCGTGGCTGAGGCTGGTTTAGTGTGTGCCTTGGTTGAGGCTGACTTAGTGTGTGCCTTGGCTGAGGCTGACTTAGTGTGTGCCTTGGTTGAGGCTGACTTAGTGTGTGCCGTGGCTGAGGCTGGTTTAGTGTGTGCCGTGGCTGAGGCTGGTTTAGTGTGTGCCTTGGTTGAGGCTGACTTAGTGTGTGCCTTGGTTGAGGCTGACTTAGTGTGTGCCTTGGCTGAGGATGGTTTAGTGTGCGCCTTGGCTGAGGATGGTTTCATGTGTGCCGTGGCTGAGGCTGGTTTAGTGTGTGCCTTGGTTGAGGCTGACTTAGTGTGTGCCTTGGTTGAGGCTGACTTAGTGTGTGCCGTGGCTGAGACTGGTTTACTGTGTGTCGTTCCTGACGCTAGTTTATGGGTGAGGCCATGGGTGCCATGGGTGAGGCTGGTTTTCTGTGTGCTGTGTCTGAGGCTGGTTTAGTGTGTGCCGTGTCTGAGGATGGTTTTCTGTGTGCCATGGCTGAGACTGGTTTACTATGTGCCATTGCTGACGCTAGTTTGGTGTGTGCCATGGCTGATGCTGACTTAGTGTTTGCCGTGGCTTAACATTTGCTAAATAAGAAGTGTTGATGAGTAATGTACTTTTGTGCTTACTGGGTTTTTGCAACGGCTCGGTATCCTTCCATCCAAGATCCTGAAGAAGGCGAACTGTGCGAGTAAATGGAGGACCATTGATATTTGTTGCTGTTTGTATCTTTGATCCACTGGCAAATAGGTCATGGGCAGCTGGTTGTCTCTACTTTAGAAGAAAACAAAACTGATCATAGGTCGCTCTGTACCCAGGTGGCCCCACTTCCTCTCCAACATTTTTATATAAACAGATACGAGTTTTCCCTAAACCTGTAACATACAAATATAATTAGAAATACACAGATTTCATCAAGCAGTTTCCTGCAAGGTACCTTCTTAGCTTCTGCCAATAGAAGTAGGTTCTTAAATTAATATAAATGTCCCACCATGACTGTTAAAAACAATAAAAAATAAAGCTTATCCCATGCTCATACAGCAGGCATAATGAGGTCTGATTATATATGTACCAGTCACTCTGCATGCTGTCCAGCTATTTGTATGGTTCTGTCCAGTCTAATAACCAACTGTGTAAATTCTGACTGGTTTAATGCTTGATTCTCTGTCCCATCGGGTGGGCAAGGTGCCCTCTTTGATGCCAGCCTTGTTCGGTACTCATTGCTCTGTCCTGTTTGTTGGTCTCAGTGCCCTGGTTGATGCCAGCCTAATTCAATACTCACTGCTCTGTCCTATTGGTTGGTCTCTGTGCCCTTGTTGATGCCAGGCTGGTTCAGTACTCATTGCTCTGTCCTGTTGGTTGGTCTCTGTGCCCGTGCCCTGGTTTATGCCAGCCTGGTTCAGTACTCATTGCTCTGTCCTGTTGGTTGGTCTATGTGCCCTGGTTTATGCCAACCTTGTTTAGTACTCATTGATCTGTTCTGTTGGTTGGTCTCAGTGCCCTGGTTGATGCCAGCCTGATTCAATACTCACTGCTCTGTCCTATTGGTTGGTCTCTGTACCCTTGTTGATGCCTGGCTGGTTTAGTACTCATTGCTCTCTCCTGTTGGTTGTTCTCTGTGCCCTGTTTGATGCCAGCCTGGTTTAGTACTCATTGCTCTGTCGTGTTGGTTGTTCTCTGTGTCCTGTTTGATGGTTCAGTACTCATTGCTCTTTTCTGTTGGTTGGTCTCTGTGCCCTGGTTAATGCCAGCCTGGTTTAGTACTCATTGCTCTGTCCTGTTGGTTGATCTCTGTGCCCTATTTGATGCCAGCCTGGTTTAGTACTCATTGCTCTGTCCTGTTGGTTGTTCTCCATTCCCTGGTTGATGCCAGCCTGGTTTAGTACTCATTGCTCTGTCCTGTTGGTTGTTCTCAGTGCCCTGTTTGATGCCAGCCTGGTTCAGTACTCATTGCTCTGTCCTGTTGATAGAAACATAGAAACATAGAATGTGACGGTAGATAAGAACCATTCGGCCCATCTAGTCTGCCCAATTTTCATTAGTCTCTGGTCTTATCTTATAGTTAGGATAGCCTTATGCCTATCCCACGCATTCTTAAACTCCTTTACTGTGTTAACCTCTACCACTTCAGCTGGAAGGCTATTCCATGCATCCACTACCCTCTCAGTAAAGTAATACTTCCTGATATTATTTTTAAACCTTTGTCCCTCTAATTTAAGACTATGTCCTCTTGATTGTTCTCTGTGCCCTGTTTGATGCCAGCCTGGTTCAGTACTCATTGCTCTGTCCTGTTGGTTGGTCTCCAGCCCTGTTTGATGCCAGCCTGGTTCAGTACTCATTGCTGTTGGTTGGTCTCCAGCCCTGGTTGATGCTAGCCTGGTTTAGTACTCATTGCTCTTTCCTGTTGGTTGTTCTCCAGCCCTGGTTGATGCCAGCCTGGTTTAGTACTCATTGCTGTTGGTTGTTCTCCAGCCCTGGTTGATGCCAGCCTGGTTTAGTACTCATCGCTTTGTCCTGTTGGTTGTTCTCCAGCCCTGGTTGATGCCAGCCTGGTTCAGTACTCATTGCTCTGTCCTGTTGGTTGTTCTCCAGCCCTGGTTGATGCCAGCCTGGTTTAATACTCATTGCTCTACCCTGTTGGTTGTTCTCCGTGCCCTGGTTGATGCCAGCCAGGTTCAGTACTCATTGCTCTGTCCTGTTGGTTGGTCTCCAGCCCTGTTTGATGCCAGCCTGGTTCAGTACTCATTGCTGTTGGTTGGTCTCCAGCCCTGGTTGATGCCAACCTGGTTTAGTACTCATTGCTCTTTCCTGTTGGTTGTTCTCCAGCCCCGGTTGATGCCAGCCTGGTTTAGTACTCATTGCTGTTCGTTGGTCTCCAGCCCTGGTTGATGCCAGCCTGGTTTAGTACTCATTGCTCTTTCCTGTTGGTTGTTCTCCAGCCCTAGTGATGCCAGCCTGGTTTAGTACTCATTGCTCTGTCCTGTTGGTTGTTCTCCAGCCCTGGTTGATGCCAGCCTGGTTCAGTACTCATTGCTCTGTCCTGTCAGGTGTTCTCCAGCCCTGGTTGATGCCAGCCTGGTTTAATACTCATTGCTCTACCCTGTTGGTTGGTCTCCAGCCCTGGTTGATGCCAGCCTGGTTTAGTACTCATTGCGGTCTCCTTGCTGACATTATCAGAATTTCTGATTTCACCCAATCCAATGCTTTCCCAAAGGGAAAGCACTGGATTTGCTGAAATTGGCAAGGAGGCAGGATGGGGCGGGGGTCAAACACTGGCTTGGCCAATCAACACCTCATAGAGATTAATTTATTAAGTGCATCTCTATGAGAAAAGGTCAGCGTCTCCATGCAGAGCATGGAGACACTGAACGGCAGTGCAACAGATTGTGCAGCACTGCCCCAGGAAGCACCTCCAGTGGCCATCTGAGGAGTGGCCACTGAAAAATCCTCAGATGTGTGCAAGTATGCATCAAGACAATGAGACAATACAACAAGTGTGTATATATATATATATATTTGGTGTTTTAAGTTGGATAAGTATGTGTGTGGAATTACACTCACATTTTATAGAGCCTCTTGAAGGCTCCTGGTAGATAGCATGAAGTGGTATAATCCCCATACATTGGTATGTTAGTAGCTGATGTTTTAATGGTAGTATCATGTGAATAAAAACAAAAATAAAATATAGTATCCACTGTAGTATTAAAAGATTATTTAAAGTGTACTCACTGATGTAGAGCAAAATACCATTTTACTCAATCCTCGGGGCATAGGTGGTACATTCGCCACCAACGAAAATGGTGTCCAAACATCAGGAAAAAACAGAATGGTCCAGGAATATTAGAAAACTCATTCATTTTATTTGATAGTTCAATAAAAAAAAAGAAAAAAAAAAAGTAAAACAGAGCAAAATATAACACTAACACGTTTTATCTATTGGCAAGGCTTTCTCAAAGTGTTACTGATCCCTGGACACAAACTGTATAGCAGGGCACACATTAAAATTTGGCATGGGGGGCAGGGCGGAGTAGCCCTGCTAGCTGGCTGCATGTCAGAACAGCTCCCGAGTGTTTAGGCTAAAATCAATGAAAAACATGAAACCTGAGGGTTCAGAGCACTGAAGAAGACTCCAGCTGGAGTTGAAACGCGTTTGCTGCTAGTCCAAAGATATCGATTTAGCCTTTTTAGGCACCCTCTTGCATATTATATAGAGCCTGGGACAGCTCTAAATCCTGTGAGTTTTACTCTACATAAGGGGGCTATCATTATATATATACATTTTGCACTATGTTATTTGTGTTTTTTAGATTGATCCTGAATTGTCATTTCATTGACTGGTGCAGTATTTATTCTATTGTTTTATTATTTATCTCTAAGTGTTGTGGGATACACTTTTCACTGCACCAGCAATTTTATATTTGTGATAATTGGTAGCGCCAATACACCTAGATTTCTTTGTATTTTATACTGTAGTGTTGCCTCAGTAGGTGCCTAGTAGTAGGTGATTGCGTGTTGGTTCCGGTACCAGAGATTGGTGCGAAAAACATAACATGGAACTTAAGGATAACATTAAAAAGAAAACAAAAGTATATTGCTCGTGTAGTTGCTGGTGCTGCATTTTGCATTGAGTCCTTGGGGACTTTGTGATAGTCATTTTTTACCAGTGCCAGTCAACAGTCAGACCTGCTGGCTCCTTCGTTCGAGGCGTGAACGGCACAGAGTTGGCTGGGTCCCATGTCCGACAGGGGTTTCTTGTACTGGTGGTCGTATCTGGGAGTCCCAGCTTGGCGAGCAATGCAGGTACTCCGGTGTCTGCTGCTATCTTGTGGATTGTCCCGTTGGGGTGATCATTAGGGTTCATGATGTCCCTGGTGGCTGTATTAGGCAAGTTGGGCAGGCATGGGAGGCGATACAGCCCGTCAAGAGTTATTTTTCTGGCAGCCGTGGATGGCGGCCAAGAGTCTGCTCACGCAGTGTGACAGTTCATCCGTGGAGATGTTAGGGGGTACCCCATGTAGCTTGATGTAGTTGTGACGGACGCGGTCTTCATAGACCGACATTTGCAGGGAGAGCCCTTGTTGGGTGGTCTGCAGTTGTTGTACTGCATCTTTCGTGTGTCATTTCAGTTTGAATGTCCATGATGTTCTCCCATATCACCTGCACCCTTTCAGTTACATCCTGCATCTCCACTTTAACCCCTTAAGGACCAAACTTCTGGAATAAAAGGGAATCTTGACATGTCACACACGTCATGTGTCCTTAAGGGGTTAAGCAATCCCATATTTGTTGCCAGCGTTTACTTGATGTCTTGCACCCAGTTTTGCAGGTCTTGTTTAGTAGCAAGCATGTTATCTGGTGCAACAGGCTGCGGTATGCTCTCCATGTCTGGCTCCGATTGTGTTTACGCGTGGGCCGGAGAGCGGGATGGTGTGGGGATATGAGGGGCCTCTTCGGTGGACATTTTGGGTTGTACTTGGCGCTGCAGTTGTTCTGACGACAAACCATGCTGCAGTTTCTGTGTGTGTCTCCCCATATTCGTTGGGGTAGTGAGGTATGTCAGAGGGAGGTCTCCTTCTGGGTCGGGCTCACGACATTCGAAGACTCCGTCGAGGATGTACTGCAGTCCGGAGATGGTCGGCGAGGAATAAGTCTTAGGCCGTCGTTTCACCTTGCCAGACCTCGGTGCATGAGAGAAAGGTATCAATCTGTGCATCCCGCGGTCTAGATGCTGATTGCCAATCAGTATAGACATCTCGAGATGTCACCAGGATCTAGCAGGTATGGCGTCTGCTCTGCTTCAGGTTCAAGCTCTGCCCCCTATGCTTTTTTCATTTAGCTATTCTCATTTGTTTAATATGTGACAAGTTTTAATTACACCAGCACTGCAGCCTTGTTATAAATGGCTTTATGTATCTCTAAGTTCTTAGAGACTTCTACAGTTTGTTTGTTTTTGCTTGATGCCTTGTACCTTTACCTCATATTAATCTCTATTTTTTTGTTCTGTTATCAAATGGTAAAAAAGATAAATTGAAAAAAAAACACTTAAAGGCACAATAAAGTCACTAGAACCACTAAAGATTTACGTACCTGCAGAGAAAATGAAATGCTTAAATTGCTGAAACCAAACAAAAGTGTGAAAGTGCACACAATGCAACAATGCACAACGCGGCAATGCCGGTCGGGGGCGGGGGGGTTCTCGAAACCCCAGCAGTCCCCCTGCAGCAGCTCCGTCCATTGCAGCCCTTCCAGGGTCATGTGATCACCATGATTACATGGCCACAATAGCAGTCTATGGAGCTGCCAGCAGGACCTTCTGAGCTGTCAGACAGTCCCCCAGGCAGCTAAAAGTAAAAAAAATTATAATAAAATAATATATTGTACATATATTATATACTAATGAAAGTTTTTTCTAATATATTATACATATATAATGCATATATGGTTTCATTATAAGTGTACTTTGAGATATAGAAAGGCGGAGCCTGAAATTGTGGGAGGGGTTACTGTAACGGACCGTTTCAGCATATGAGGGGTTAAAATCCGTTTAGGCGATAATCCCCTTTTCTCAGAAAGGCACAGCTACTGCAGAACATCAAAACTCACGAACTAGATACAGGCGAATGCATCAAACTCCCGAACTGCATACCAGGGAATAAGATAGCACTCCAAGCTGGAACCTCACGAATAGCTGCTAGCAGATGAATAGGAAAAGCAGACATCAGCTTACACTCCTAGCAGTCAATCTCCAACAGCATACAGTGAATCCCCCCAAGAACGAGACAAGGCTCCGTGTTGAAGGTCAAGCAGTGGTCTGAGGTGCTGGGGCACCCAGCCTGGCTTTTATTACATGAGTACACATGCAGGCCACACCCAGGGGGAGGCATAAAATAACCAATGACATAGATGTTACATCCCACACATCCCCTCCCCTTAGTGTGACACATAATCCCATTATGCATACAGTTCAAAATATACTTTTACACAACTTTCATAACTTTAAAACCATACATCACATTCACATAAAAATACATATTCACAATCAATCCATTCGGGGGAACAACATACTCAAAAATTGCATGAATCAGACCAAGGGTTCAAAAGTTAGTAAAAGTAGTTGTTGTACTGCATCTTTCGTGTGTCATTTCAGTTTGAATGTCCATGATGTTCTCCCATATCACCTGCACCCTTTCAGTTACATCCTGCATCTCCACTTTAACCCCTTAAGGACCAAACTTCTGGAATAAAAGGGAATCTTGACATGTCACACACGTCATGTGTCCTTAAGGGGTTAAGCAATCCCATATTTGTTGCCAGCGTTTACTTGATGTCTTGCACCCAGTTTTGCAGGTCTTGTTTAGTAGCAAGCATGTTATCTGGTGCAACAGGCTGCGGTATGCTCTCCATGTCTGGCTCCGATTGTGTTTACGCGTGGGCCGGAGAGCGGGATGGTGTGGGGATATGAGGGGCCTCTTCGGTGGACATTTTGGGTTGTACTTGGCGCTGCAGTTGTTCTGACGACAAACCATGCTGCAGTTTCTGTGTGTGTCTCCCCATATTCGTTGGGGTAGTGAGGTATGTCAGAGGGAGGTCTCCTTCTGGGTCGGGCTCACGACATTCGAAGACTCCGTCGAGGATGTACTGCAGTCCGGAGATGGTCGGCGAGGAATAAGTCTTAGGCCGTCGTTTCACCTTGCCAGACCTCGGTGCATGAGAGAAAGGTATCAATCTGTGCATCCCGCGGTCTAGATGCTGATTGCCAATCAGTATAGACATCTCGAGATGTCACCAGGATCTAGCAGGTATGGCGTCTGCTCTGCTTCAGGTTCAAGCTCTGCCCCCTATGCTTTTTTCATTTAGCTATTCTCATTTGTTTAATATGTGACAAGTTTTAATTACACCAGCACTGCAGCCTTGTTATAAATGGCTTTATGTATCTCTAAGTTCTTAGAGACTTCTACAGTTTGTTTGTTTTTGCTTGATGCCTTGTACCTTTACCTCATATTAATCTCTATTTTTTTGTTCTGTTATCAAATGGTAAAAAAGATAAATTGAAAAAAAAACACTTAAAGGCACAATAAAGTCACTAGAACCACTAAAGATTTACGTACCTGCAGAGAAAATGAAATGCTTAAATTGCTGAAACCAAACAAAAGTGTGAAAGTGCACACAATGCAACAATGCACAACGCGGCAATGCCGGTCGGGGGCGGGGGGGTTCTCGAAACCCCAGCAGTCCCCCTGCAGCAGCTCCGTCCATTGCAGCCCTTCCAGGGTCATGTGATCACCATGATTACATGGCCACAATAGCAGTCTATGGAGCTGCCAGCAGGACCTTCTGAGCTGTCAGACAGTCCCCCAGGCAGCTAAAAGTAAAAAAAATTATAATAAAATAATATATTGTACATATATTATATACTAATGAAAGTTTTTTCTAATATATTATACATATATAATGCATATATGGTTTCATTATAAGTGTACTTTGAGATATAGAAAGGCGGAGCCTGAAATTGTGGGAGGGGTTACTGTAACGGACCGTTTCAGCATATGAGGGGTTAAAATCCGTTTAGGCGATAATCCCCTTTTCTCAGAAAGGCACAGCTACTGCAGAACATCAAAACTCACGAACTAGATACAGGCGAATGCATCAAACTCCCGAACTGCATACCAGGGAATAAGATAGCACTCCAAGCTGGAACCTCACGAATAGCTGCTAGCAGATGAATAGGAAAAGCAGACATCAGCTTACACTCCTAGCAGTCAATCTCCAACAGCATACAGTGAATCCCCCCAAGAACGAGACAAGGCTCCGTGTTGAAGGTCAAGCAGTGGTCTGAGGTGCTGGGGCACCCAGCCTGGTTTTTATTACATGAGTACACATGCAGGCCACACCCAGGGGGAGGCATAAAATAACCAATGACATAGATGTTACATCCCACACATCCCCTCCCCTTAGTGTGACACATAATCCCATTATGCATACAGTTCAAAATATACTTTTACACAACTTTCATAACTTTAAAACCATACATCACATTCACATAAAAATACATATTCACAATCAATCCATTCGGGGGAACAACATACTCAAAAATTGCATGAATCAGACCAAGGGTTCAAAAGTTAGTAAAAGTATCTTTTGGGCCCTGGCTTGCAGCATGGCAAAATCTGGCTCAAACAGAAGAAAAACATCCCCACAATGCATCCCGGTTTCCTCCCTTCGGCCCTGGAGATAATTGGAGAAGTAATCCAATTATCCAGGACTAGAGGCAGACTCCATTAACCACATGGTTGCAAAACAACATAAAACACTTTAAAATACATAAAGTCACATTTTACACATAACACACAGACATTTCACATATCCCCAGATAGCTCAGGTCTGAGTGCACATTATTAGGTGAATGGCACTCAGACCAACCGAATACAGTTTAATCGCCATAGAGCCAAAGTCTTTAATCACACGAATAGGCTCCATGGCATAGCTATCTGGGTTACCACAGCTCACACAGGGCAAGTACCAAATGACCCCACTGTATTTAAAGGGCCAGAATGAGTGACATACACTCTGGTATGGCCGCATACTGTTTTTAAAGGGCCCAATCTCCCAGGGCCATAGTCCAAAGGCAGCAGGCGGGCAGCCAGGCTTCTCCAATGCAATGTGGCGAGATTGCTCTCATCACAGTTACCCGGCTATTTAAAATCAGGCCCCCTCCAGTACAGGACCGTAACCGCTGGGTTCATTCAGAACCTTTTGATTTCCAGTTCAACTCACCAGGACATCACTCCCACGTGGTCTTCCTACAGTCCAAGTTCTCCCTGCTCCGGACCTGCGGCAGACCTCCATACCTTACCCCTGTTGGGGCTTCTCCTCCCGGTGGCCATGCTCTGCTTCAGGCTTAGACTTGCCAGACTCATTGCAGCACCAATTCCCATCCCGCCCAGTTGCCCTCGCTATCGTGTTTGTGCCTCAACAAACTCATACCTTCACGCTGCTTCCAGGTTCCGCTTTAGGGTCATGAACCGTTACTCTACCGAAAGTGTACCATTCATACCACATTCAGCCAGACGCTTGGCGTTCATTCGTACAGATTACGAACAGATTCATTCACAAACTTTCATACATACTTACCTTTATGTTCGGTGTTGCGCATAGCAGTCGATTGCCAGCCGTTCCATTGAATACATCCGACTCCTGCCCTCTAGCGGCAGATAATTTTATGACACCATTAATATATCACTGTTACTTGTTACAAGATACATTCACTTAATTCTGGTTAATTTACATGTACTCATCCCTAATGTGTACTACCCCATTGATAACTACTTACGTTACAAATGTTCAATTATTATCGCATATATGTGGAGTGGTGCATACGTCCTACCTAGTAATTCTCTTTAATGTGTCACGTCGGTTTTATTTTCCTGTCACTCATATGTTATGTACTATTCTAAGCTTGACTCTTGGAATGAGCACATGAGAATCACAATAGCTTATACTGTGTAATCATTTTTACGTTAGGTCACAAACTTTCAGCCCGTATTGTTTCCCTTCACGGAAGTGGCAACTTGCCTAACTCCTAAAGTGTCAAGTTGTTCTCTTATACTCATGGTACGTATTGTAATTTTTCATGCATGATCCAAGAATGCCGCTCCTTATGTATCAACTTACAACCTCCTAAAAAAATACAACGCCCTTATATTCACACATAGGCTGACGTTTCTAGTACTAATCTTGCAGTTACTAGCCCACAAGTTGGGGCATCTGGACTACCCAGTTATTACGTAGTAACACTTAATTCTCGCTAATTTTATCTATATCTCTACCACACATAACGCTTGTAATGAACTCCCCTACAAGCCTTTCACAGGCCTCACACCCCTGGGAACATTCAATTTCCCCACTCTCCTTTTTCATACAACCACTAAAGTCTGTAAGACCAAATGGTCACTCGTTATGTCTATTCCCACTCATAGGTCACAGTCTCCATGTACAAATTACCCCAACCTCAGAGGAACACAAGGATCATTAATCTACTCACTGGTGCAGGTATATATTTTGTTTTCCCCTATGTCCCTCGCACATATTATTATTATGGCAAGAGTTTAAATCTTGCTTATCCCTAGGTAGTCTACTTCTAGAACTTCTGCAGGAGTATCTATCCCCATTGTTTTACAGGATACCCGGTATTTCGTCCTTCTGATAGGAAAACCGCTTACTACCACAATTTATATATGTGCCAATCACCTGGTACCTGTCTTACACCGATCCCGTTCTCTGATAGGGTTAAGTCATAGTTAGCTGTAACTAAGATCCACTTCATCTCTGCCTTATTCGGAATCTTAAGCTTAAGTTATACATCACCATAAGAGAGGCTTGCTGCACTCGGCTGAGAGAACTTCTGGCAGTCAGGCTTGAAGGGGACCCTCTCTTACTGGGAATCCGCGTCCGTATTACAGGTGGGTAGTACTGCCATGTTTTCTCATCTTTTATACCTTTAGTCTGTACTTTTCCTCCAAGGTTCCTATCAGTGCAGCTCAACAAAGACCTTGCACAAGCAGCTGGATGGGACTGGGAGCTGGCCAGGCTGTTCAGGACCATCAACACTGCCATGCCAGATCTGTGCGGTTAATTATCTCTTATCTAAAAAGCTAGCTCTGTTCTCATAAGTATCTCGTGATGGTATGCATGAGTCATTCTGGTGCTGTTTTTTGTGGTTTTATTAACATTTTCAGTACTGTGTACTGGCGCCATCTTAACTATTTATAAATGTTTGATTTGCTCAATAGTGATCAATCAATCATTCTTAATTAATATGGAATATTATTATCACACTCTACCACTAGTCATTCATCCTTCGGTCCTTCTACAGCAGAACACCTAAAAGGCAAGTTGGGCAGGCCCATTGTGTATCTGGGCAAAGCTCAAATCTGCAACAATTTTATTTCGGGCAGTTGTGAATTTGGCTAGTGCAGACTGCTGCACGTCTGCTCAATTTGTTACAGGGCACATATCAAAACCATGTGCCCTAACAGCCTTTACCCAAAACAATGTCTAGCCGAAGTTTGCATTGACAACTTGGCGTATTCTCTCCCAACACACCCATCCCGTCACCAACCCTATAGGCATAGCCACAGGGAAATCTAACAATAAAAAATATCTAACTATCGATTTATCGGCCCCACATTCATTGCCTACTCCAAGCCTTAATTCACTGATCCCCTCCGAAGAGTTTTCCTTGTACTACGCTACAGTGGACAATGCCATCCGTGCCACACAGAAGGTGCAGACATTTTCAATGCCTTTAAGCTTTCACCCATACACCCATCCCTGTGGCATGTGCACTGTATAAGATGGAGAGATAGGTATTACTTTGCCACTCGTCTGACATTTGGTGCTAAGAGTAGTCCCAAGTTGTTTGACTTGTTTGCCTACACTCTATGTTGGCTTCTTCTCAATACCTGTGATTGCCCTTCAGTCATACATTGCTTAGATGGCTTTCTCACAATCGAGGACCCCATCGCTACCCCTATTAGCATTCAAAAGGCTCTGATGGCTCTATTTTTTTATTATATTTTTAAATACTTTTTATTGATTTGGAAAAAATTCCCTAAAACATGAAAGTATAAACAATAAAAACATAAAACAGACATAAGATACTTTACAGTACATAAAAAAAAAACAAAAAAAAACACAAAACAAAAGATACAGTGATAACTGCGAGGTCACGCTGGTACTTCCAAAGGAAAAAAAAGGTACCGTACCTGCACTCTCTCCTTAATCCCTATGTATATTTAAACAAATGGAGGTCATTTAGTTGCTCCAATGGCCACTGGAGGGAATGCCCCCCTGCCAACGTAAAGGCAGACCCCCCTAGACGGGTACTACACTGACCCTTCACTTTGCTTCCTTGAGCTTCTGGCAAATATATCTCTAATGATACAGAAAGGGGTATTTTAAATATACACCCCTATATACTTATTAACCCTTAATAGGGGACACATGGGATGGGTGGCAGCATTGTAACAAAGCTGTGTGATACAAAAAGTGAATACAAATCCAAAAAGAGAAGTCCTGTGCTCACTCCCATCACTACTGGGCAGCAGCAACGTCCACAGTACACATCAGCCCCAATATGTAGTAAAAACCAAAGAAAAGAAAAGGTACCTGCGCTCTCTCTTTAATCCCTATGTATATTTAGACAAATGGAGGGGAGTTAGTTAGTCAAATTATTTTTGTGCTAGTACTAAAACATTATTAGACATGATACTAGATCTTCCTCCACATACCATTTCCTCCCATTTTCCATCTTTAACTGCCACAACAGCTGATTACAATAGAAAGAGCTGATTTTCAGAAAGCATGTGTCTGCTTCCAGGCTCTTGCAATCGGATTTGTGTGCATAATTAGATATACAAATTCATATTGAGTAATCCAATTTTTGGAGAGATTTTTATGTGAATCCTTTTAATAAACTCCCATAAAAGCCCCGGACCACAGAGTGTGTACTTTTTAGCATTCCCAGAATAGATGCATATAGGAAGCTGTTTGTTCTTCACATCTTCAGCATTTATTGTAGCTGTTTGAGAAGATTTGAGCTAATCTGGTTGGAACACAATACCATCTGTTAATGCATTTAATGTAAGATCGTGAATATTCTCAGTAAAGCTGGAAATGCTACATTCCACATCGTCTGATCTTTTATCCCAAATAGTAAGATTTAGATTTTTCTGTTCTCTGTTATTCAGTATTTTGATTAGGTTTACACATTTAGACAATCCTTTTTTGTTATTTTTTTGCAGGAATGTTTTTTCTAGCATCAGTGATATTTCATTATTCTCCAACAGAGCGTGTCTTCACTCTGATATAGTTAAATGCCTCTCTTGAAGGCAGACCATAAGTGTATTGCAGAACCGAACATTTTTTTAGTACTATTTTCTATAAGGTGGTTCACCTTTTGTATTCCTGCATTTTTCCAGTTTTCTAACTTTAGGTTCTTAATATGAATCTTGAATATTCTGAAACTTCAACATTTTATTGGATAAGTTAGCTTTAAAAAAAAAAAAAAATTCCACAGTGGTAGTATGTGATTATGTATCATACGACTGTGTTTATCAGTAGATGTGGTTTTCTCATTACCTAAGTTCCATATTAAAGTGGATAGATCTTTATAGTCAGCATTTTTAACCCGTAAATGGTGCCAATCTTCGTTATAAAAATTGGATTATGCATCTTATATATATGATATATAATACTTGCATCATGATATTGTTGAACAATGGGGAAGCCTAAACCACCCATTTTAGTATTTTTTGACATTATATCAATACTGATACCTGGTGTTTTCACTTTCCCTCTAACCAAGGAATTGGGAAGTTTAGTGGTAGCATTCTAAATAGCTAAATGCCTTTATGACATTAATTCTACCATACCATGATATCTCTTTATTAATCCATTCTTTTACCATTATATTCATGGGTTTTAAATTATCTAAGAAGTTGCATTCGACTATTTTTTGATGGGATAATGACACCCAGGTAGGAGTTCTTTTTTTGAAAAATCAAAACCATATTTGCTACAAATTCGCTCATGTTCACTTTTATTTATATTATAAAGTTGAGCAACAGTTTACTCATATTTAATTTGTAACCAGAAATGTGAGTGAATCTATCTAGTTCTTCCAACAGATACTTCAATGATTCGTTAGGGTCAGTCAAAAATACAAGGACATTGTCCGCATTTAGACTGTTTGACTGTTGATTTTTAATTGGGTACACCTTTATATCGTTGTTTTCTCAAATTTTTGTAGTAAGTGGTTCAATAGTAAAGAGATACAAAATATGAGATAAAGGGCAGCCCTGTCTGGTTCAATGTTTTAATTCGAACCAGTCTTAGCATAGATTAGTCCCCACCACCCTTGCTGTTGGAATAGATTAGTCCCCACCACCCTTGCTGTTGGAATAGATTAGTCCCCACCACCCTTGCTGTTGGAATAGATTAGTCCCCACCACCCTTGCTGTTGGAATAGATTAGTCCCCACCACCCTTGCTGTTGGAATAGATTAGTCCCCACCACCATTGCTGTTGGAATAGATTAGTCCCCACCACCCTTGCTGTTGGAATAGATTAGTCCCCACCACCCTTGCTGTTGGAATAGATTAGTCCCCACCACCCTTGCTGTTGGAATAGATTAGTCCCCACCACCCTTGCTGTTGGAATAGATTAGTCCCCACCACCCTTGCTGTTGGAATAGATTAGTCCCCACCACCCTTGGTGTTGCAATAGATTAGTCCGCACCACCCTTGCTGTTGGAATAGATTAGTCCCCACCACCCTTGCTGTTGGAATAGATTAGTCCCCACCACCCTTGCTGTTGGAATAGATTAGTCCCCACCACCCTTGCTGTTGGAATAGATTAGTCCCCACCACCCTTGCTGTTGGAATAGATTAGTCCCCACCACCCTTGCAGTTGGAATAGATTAGTCCCCACCACCCTTGCTGTTGGAATAGATTAGTCCCCACCACCCTTACTGTTGGAATAGATTAGTCCCCACCACCCTTGCTGTTGGAATAGTATAGAACGAGTTTATAGCTCTAATCATCCATCACACAGTATTGTTGTAATGTAGCAAAAATGTACTCCCATCCCACCCTGTTGAATGCTTTTTCTGCATCTAACAGGGTAAGGAGAGGAGTACACGTCCGTTCGGCTGAGTCTAAAATATAAATTTTTCTTCTAAAATTATTACGAGATGACCTTCATGGCACATAGCCAATCTGGTACTGGTGTATGGTGGCCAACAAAATGCTCTTTAAACGTTTAGCTAATATTGAGGAAAATAACTTGGAATCAACGTTTATCAGTGAAATGGGACGATAACTGGTTAGGTCTGCTGAATTAAATCCCTGTTTTAATATAGGTAAAATATTAGCTTTTTACATTTTTGTGAGGAAAAGTGCCTTTACTCACTATCTCATTGAAAGTTGTAACTAAATGTTGTGCTATTTCTTTTTTGTAGAGTTTGTAAAATAGATTGCTAAAACCATCAAGACCTGGCACATGCTTAGAAGTAGCCACATTGGGTGCCTCTTCTCATGTTATTTCTCCTCTACGCTATGTCGGGTCACCAGATACTTGTCGAGGTTTTTTAAACCAGATTAGTATTCATTTTGAGCTACAACCCCGGGCCTATCCTACAGACATTGCTAAGTTTGAATTTATAATAACCTTACTAATTGACAAAGCACTTAGATGGGCTAACCCTCTGTGGGAAAATGATAACCCTTTGGTCTATAATTATAATGCTTTTGTCGCAGCTTTTAGGAGGACTTTTGACCCCCCCCAGGAAGAAAGGCCAAATGCAGCTAGGTTACTGTTACGTCTTAGACAGCAAAATAGAACCCTTGTGGATTATGCACTAGAGTTCAGATCCTTGGCGGCAGAAGTCAAATGGAATGAACAGGCTTATATGGACGTATTTCTGAACGGGTTATCTGATGAGATTCTAGATGAGGTTGCCACTAGAGAACTCCCGGAAAATTTGGAAGATTTGGTTTCATTTATTTCCCGAATAGATGAACGTATGAGACAGAGACAGAATACTCGAGATAGAACCCGTAGACCTTCTATAAGACTCGCCCCCTCATTCCAGAATCCTGACTCTACAGCCCTAGCTCTTCCAGAACCCATACAAATAGGAACTACTCGGCTCTCAGAGGATGAGAGACAATACAGGAGAAGGGAGGGCCTTTGTTTGTATTGTGGACTAAGAGGTCACCTGCGCCTAAATTGCCCTACCCGGCCGGGAAACGCTCGCACCTAAGTTTCTCAAGAGGACAGGCCTTGGGTGTTTCGATCTTGTCCTCTATGTATGATTATAAAGACCATAGGCTTCTTATTCCTGTCTCTTTAGCTTGGGAAAAGGGAGTTATAGCTACGATGGCTTTAATAGATTCCGGAGCAGCTGAAAGCTTTATAGATCAAGCCTTTGCCAATAACCATTTTCTCCCATCTCAACTAAGAGATACACCCTTGGCCGTTGAGGCCATAGATGGTAGACCACTATCAGAGCCTGTTATATTTCTTGAGACTATACCTGTTAGGTTAACCATTGGTATACTACACAAGGAATTTATGTCTCTCATGTTAATCTCCTCTCCATCAATTCCAGTGGTTCTGGGGTATCCCTGGCTTAAGAAACATAACCCCATCATTGACTGGGAACAAGGAGAAATAATATCGTGGTGTCAGGGTTGTAAGGAAGGATGTTTGCAGAAAGTCACTCCTGTTTGCTTAGTAAACGCTCCTACCAACTCTTCCCAATCTACAGACTTGCAGATACCTTCTCTTTACCTGGATCTAAAGGCAGTCTTTGACAAGAGGAAGGCTGACACATTGCCTCCTCATAGGTCTTATGACTGTACTATTAAACTCTTGCCTGGTACTATGCCTCCGAGGGGTACGGTGTATCCTCTATCTGCTAAGGAAAACTTAGTGCTAGAGGAGTATATAAAAGAGAATTTAGACAAAGGATTTATTAGAAGGTCTTCATCTCCGGCTGGGGCTGGCTTCTTTGTAGATAAAAAAGACGGCACTCTGCGGCTTTGCATAGATTATCGGGGCTTAAATAAGATAACCATTAGGAATGCTTATCCCATTCCTCTGATTACCGAGCTATTTGATAGACTTAAGGGCTCCAAGATTTTTACCAAGTTAGACTTAAGGGGAGCGTATAACTTGGTAAGAATTCGGCAGGGAGACGAATGGAAAACGGCTTTCAATACCCATTACAGCCATTATGAGTACACTGTAATGCCCTTCGGACTATGCAATGCACCAGCGGTCTTCCAAGACCTGATTAATGAGGTTCTTAGGGAATTTCCGCATGAATGCTTTATAGTATATCTGGATGATATACTAATACATTCTGGAGACATTGAGACTCATCACAGACAAGTCAGAAGGGTATTGCATAGACTTTTACAACATGGATTGTATTGCAAATTGGAGAAATGTAGCTTTGATCAATCTCAGATACATTTTCTAGGTTACGTAATTACCGGTGATGGGTTTATGATGGACCCAATTAAACTTAAATCGATTTTTAGATTGGCCATTACCTAGGGGACTCATTCCTTGGGCAGAGTTTGCGCACAACAATCTTGTTTGTGATTCTACTCATAATAGCCCCTTTTTCATGAATTATGGCTTTCATCCTACCATTCTTCCATTGGTGTCACCTTCACAGGGTATACCGTCGGTTGATGAACATGTTGCCAATCTGAGAAAGTTGTGGGATCAGACTCGTCAAATTCTTATTCATAGTTCCGCGGTATTCAAGCTGCACGCTGACAAACGTAGAAGGGCTGCTCCTGTTTTTTACCCGGGTGATAAGGTATGGTTGGGTACCAGACACATCCACTTGAAGGTTCCTTCCATGAAGTTTGCTCCTCGCTACATAGGACTTTACAAGGTCTTAAGGAGGATTAACCCAGTTGCTTATCAGCTTGCTCTTCCTCCTGCTCTTCGCATCCCTAATTCTTTTCATGTCTCTTTGTTGAAACCTCTTGTTTGTAACAGATATTCCTTCCTGGTCTCTTCTCCTTCTTCAGCCCAGGTTGACGGTCAGGAAGAGTATGAAGTCAAGACCATACTTGATTCTCGTGTTTCTCGTGGGAAGTTACAATATCTCGTTGACTGGAAGGGCTATGGGCCTGAGGAAAGGTCCTGGGTGGTTCGTCTCCTTCGGGCATTTCATGCTCGATTTCCGTCTCGCCCCGGTCCCTTCCACGTTTCCACGGTGGGCGTTTCTGTCATGGTACCTGTGATATCTGGCTCAGAGGAGGTCAGACATCTGGACGTGGTTCCTCAGGAGGGGGCATGTGCACCCGATCGTTTCAGCTATCTCGGCCGTTTACATGCCAGCCGCGATAGCCCCGCCTCCTTTTATGACGCGACGCTCGATAGCCGACGTCATGATGTCAATGACGTCACGACCCGCCAAAAAGTTCAAATCAGGACATTTTGGGGGCGTGGTCATTAATTAAGAAACCAAGGTATAAAAGAGACTCATTTGCAATGAGTCATTGCCCTGTCGTGGTTCTAGCTTGTCTGGTCACTCAGTGCTCTTATTTCTATTGATTATTTGGCTCTTGATTCGGCTCTCTATTATCGTCTCTGCTACCTTCTCCTACCCTTATACTCGGCTTGGCTCTCGCTTACCTGTCTTCTTGTTCCCTCGACCTCGGCTTGTCTCTGACCATTCTTTGTCTTGTCTATACATTAGTCCGGCCATCCTAAGGTCCGGTATACGTACCTTTTACTGTTTGCATTCTGCGTGTTGGATCCCTGTCACGATCCTGACAATAGTAAACTGGAGAAACAAAAAGGGCACCGCAGTCTGAATCATGTGTTTGGCAGGGCCACAATGTGGGCTCGAACTAAAAAGATGAAAAAGCAATACATGTCAAGAGTTTGTAGAGTGGAGGAGTTGATACGCTGAAGCGAGACTTATAAAGGGGAAGCTGGCTTATCAAACATGTCTGCTCGGCTCCAACAAATTGGTGTCATAGCCAGGTCCCTCGTCACGTGACCCGCCAGGGTAGTCAGCTTGGCATATCTGAGGAATATTCAAAGATATATATACTGTGCACTTGTTGAGGAATATAAAAAAAGGGGAAAAAAAGATTGAAAAAATTGGAGAAAACTATAAAAAGTAGCAGCTGTGTAAAGAAGAGTATATAAAACATTATATATATATAGCAATATGAATTTTAAAACTCAAATTATCATAAAAGCATAGACCAGATATAAAACCTATTAAAGGACCACTATAGTGCCAGGAAAACAAACTCGTTTTCTTGGCTCTATAGGGTCTTTAGGTCCCCCCACCCTCACTGTCCCCCTCCCGCTGGGCTCTAGGGGGAGGAAGGGGTTAAACTCTTATCTTTCTCCAGCGCCGGGCTCCCTCGGCGCTGGGGACTCTCCTCCCTCTTCCGACGACATCAGCCAAATGCGCATGCACATTCAATCAGTCCATAGGAAAGCATTTCTCAATGCTTTCCTATGGACGTCAGCGTCTTAGTGAGAAGTGCGGAAGCGCATGTCAAAAGAAACAATATTATTAGGGATAAGCTGACATGCGTTTCCAAAAATGTAATTTATGTCTTAAATTGCCCCTGCCATCTTATGATATTGGAAGGACAACAAGATGTTTACATATTAGAATTTCTGAACAAGCCAGGAATATTAAGAAGGGCCTGATAACACGGACGGTCTCTCACCATAATCAGAACCCTAACAATCTCTTTTTGTGCACTTAAGCAAGTGAAAAAAAGATTGGAGAGGAGGAGATTTTAATTACAAAAAAAATAGGTCAAGAGGAAATTAAATGTATCTTTAATTTTATTACCATGATACCGTATGGATCAAATCAAAATTTCGAGCTTTGCCATTTTTAAAATTAATTTATTCCTTTTTAAAAGTTTCTATTCTAATATTAAAATGAATGAGAGATTTACGAGTATTTCAAACAATATTCATTTGTATTAATGCTGTTAGTTTTTAGAGTTATTCATAGTAGGTAAAAAGGGGGGATTTTAAATGTTAGTATTCTTACTAGTAAGTACTTTTAAATGTATGGATGTTATAATTATATGCGTGCACAAGAAAATATAGAAGGTAGGAAGAAAAAGAGAAAGAAAAGGGATAAAGGTGCCCCATTCTCCATAAAATCTCCTTTCTTCCAGCCTAAATGTGTGACCTCGTGTCCTATGTGTAGCCCTGTTTATGAATAGATTTCCAGATAATGGTTTGTACTGGCCCTGAATATATTTGTATAATGTTATCATATCCCCTCTCAGGCGCCGTTTTTCCAAACTGAAGAGATTTACATTTTTTAACCTTTCTTGGTAACTAAAATGCTCCATTCCTTTTATCAATTTTGTAGCTCGTCTAATAGCCCTTCTGTCCTTGTTTTGGGGGACAATTGGATTGATGTTTTATCACCCTTTTGCCGCCCCCTCCTAGTTTAAATACATCCTAGCAAAACCTCTGAACTGCTCACTGAGAACATTTGTTCCCTTTTGAGAAAGATGCAAACCATCTTTTTTGTACAGTTTATTTCCATTCCAAACAGAGCTACCATGAGCAATAAAGCCAAATCCTTGCTCCCGACACCATTCACCAAGCCACAAGTTAAAGTCCCTAATACGCATCCGCCTGTCGTTCTGAGTGTTATGCACAGGCAGAACTTCAGAATGACAGTGTGGAAGCAACCTGCTGTATATCATTGGCAAAAACACTAAAAACTTCCTTAACCTCTGAAACCTCATTGCAAGCCAAGTCATTTGTCCCAAGATGGACAAGTACATCCAATTCCCCTTCCTGCTTTGCTCGCTTAACAATATTACAGATACGTCTCCTGTCTCTGTGAGCAGTAGCTCCGGGAAGACACCTCACAAGACCACCATTGTCCATCTCCACACCTCTTATGATGGAATCCCCCAACAACAACTGCTTTCTATTAGGCCTCACCATAGTCTTCAAGCCTCTCTGCACAACACCACTAGCCTCAGTGCCTCTCTGCACAACACCACTAGCCTCAGTGCCTCTCTGCACAACACCACTAGCCTCAATGCCTCTCTGCACAACACCACTAGCCTCAGTGCCTCTCTGCACAACACCACTGGCCTCAATGCCTCTCTCCACAACACCACTAGCCTCAGTGCCTCTCTGCACAACACCACTAGCCTCAGTGCCTCTCTGCACAACACCACTAGCCTCAGTGCCTCTCTGCACAACACCACTAGCCTCAGTGCCTCTCTGCACAACACCACTAGCCTCAGTGCCTCTCTGCACAACACCACTAGCCTCAGTGCCTCTCTGCACAACACCACTAGGCTCAGTGCCTCTCTGCACAACACCACTAGCCTCGGTGCGTCTCTGCACAACAATACTAGCCTCAGTGCCTCTCTGCACAACACCACTAGCCTCAGTGCCTCTCTGCACAACACCACTAGCTTCAGTGCCTCTCTGCACAACACCACTAGCCTCAGTGCCTCTCTGCACAACACCACTAGCCTCAGTGCCTCTCTGCACAACACCACTAGCCTCAGTGCCTCTCTGCACAACACCACTAGCCTCAGTGCCTCTCTGCACAACACCACTAGCCTCAGTGCCTCTCTGCACAACACCACTAGGCTCAGTGCCTCTCTGCACAACACCACTAGCCTCGGTGCCTCTCTGCACAACAATACTAGCCTCAGTGCCTCTCTGCACAACACCACTAGCCTCAGTGCCTCTCTGCACAACACCACTAGCTTCAGTGCCTCTCTGCACAACACCACTAGCCTCAGTGCCTCTCTGCACAACACCACTAGCCTCAGTGCCTCTCTGCACAACACCACTAGCCTCAGTGCCTGTCTCCATGACACCATTACACTCTGAAAGTGCAGAAAATGAATTATGTAGAACAACAGACTGTGCAATATGCCTTTTATCCACAACTCTAAGTCTACCAGATCCTACAGTGATCCATCTGCCATTCCTAGTATGTCTCTGTGGCAGTGGCTTTGCAGCAGTTCCAGCCTGAGTTTGTTTACCAGATAATTTACAAATCTCAGACTTCAAAAATACAATCTCCTGCCGCAAGATAGAGAACTGTCTACAGATTAGACAACAACTAAACCTCCAGAAAGTGGAACGTGAAACAAATGCATAGCAACTATTACACTGAACTAAGTCTGCCATTCCAATGAGGTGAATAATTTAAATCAAACAAATCTTAACTTTTTATTTATCCTCCTGAATAACTCAGATTACCTCCAGTTTATCTCCAGAATATCTCCAACCACAGACACTTAAAAGCAACACTTAGATGAAGCAACCAAGCTATATTAGCCAAGCTAATGACAACACCCGCCGCCACCCCCACCCGCCGCTCAGGGGTTGGGGCCCGGGGGGGGGGGGGGCAATATGTCGGGAGGGGGACCCTTTTTTTTTTCTTTTTTTTTTCTTTTTTTTAACAGTTAGCAGCCAGTAAATTAGTATTAGTAAATTTGGCTGAAAGACCAATTTAGGTCTTTCAGCCTCTTGGTAGATAACTCCCTAATACAGTGGGAATTAGGGAGTTATCTACTAAGCGGCTGCAGGAGAAGTGCCGAAGTTCCAAAGTGTCGAAGTGCCGAACCGAAGTGCCGAAATCCCGAATTTCGGAATGCCAAACCGAACCGAAAATTTTCCCCATGCACATGCCTAAAAAATACCAATGTATTTCGATAAATTAGATAAAATAGAGTTAATACTTTAGACGATAGGGTGGCCAAGAGGGTTTTAGTCAATTTTATGAATTTTGGTAGGAAATAGATTAATATTTAATCTATATTATATATAGATTAATTACCTGGATGTATAATATTTCTATATGTTTTTTTTTTTTTTGCTTGTTTAAAATATGTTGATCTTTATCTTTTTTTAAAAATTTAGTTAAAATATTTTTTAAATCAGAGCAGGGGTCAGATAAAAGTTTAGTATAAACATTATTATCATAGCGATGTTGTTTGGCTTGTTTCATATACATATCTTCTGGTAAGATGACTAGACTTTGTCTTGCTTCCATCATTCCATAGCTGCTTTTTCTTTGCCCATAAGATCACACCATATATTTTTTGTGTTTCTTTTTAACTTTTATGATAACATCGTCCCTTCATGTGGTGCTGAAGGACAAGTGTTCGTTTCTGTAGCGCTGCACTCTTACTCTGTAAGTTTAGGTGAAGGGTTATATCACCTACACACTGTGTTTTTCTATTGGATTCTTAGTATCTCAGATATAGTCTGCTGCTCCATCATCCTGGGTAAGTGTTTTAATATAGAAATTTGTATTTGTCCCCTGCTATTTAAACAGTTTGTGTTCAGGAACGTCTAACACTTTGAGAAAGCCTTGCCAATAGGCCAAACATGCTAGTGTTATACTTTGCTATGTTTTACTTTATTTTATTACTTTTTATTGAATAAGTGATTTCAAATAAGATGAATGAGTTTTCTAATATTCCTGGACCATCCTGTTTTTTCCTGAAGTTTGGACACCATTTCCCTTGGTGTGGAATGTACCACCTACGCCCCCGAGGATTGAGTAAAATTGTATTTTGCTCTACACCAGTGAGTACACTTCATATTATCTTTTAATATTATAGTGGACACTATATTTTATTTCTGTTTTTATTCACATAATACCACCGTTATAACCTCGGCTACTAACATACCAATGTATGAGGATACACCACTTCATGCTATCTACTAGGAACCATCAAGAGGCTCCATAAAATGTGAGTGTAATACCACACATACTTATCCAACTTAAAGGGACTCTCCAGTGCCAGGAAAACCCCTTCAGTGACTTACCTGTATCCAGCACCGATGTCCCTCGGCCCTGGATCAGGCTCCGCCTACGCTCCTTCCCCACCGACGTCAGCCGGTGGGGGAGACCTATTGCGCATGCGCGGCCGGCGGCGGGGTTGACCTGCCACGCACGTGCATTAGACCTCCCCATAGGAAAGCATTGAATAATGCTTTCAGTGCTTTACTATGGGGATTTCGGCGACGCTGGAGGTCCTCACATAGCGTGAGGATGTCCAGCGTCGTTATAACACACTTCTATGAACACGGAAGTGTCCTCTAGTGGCTGTCTAGTAGACAGCCACTAGACGAGGACTTAACCCTGCAAGGTAAATATTACCGTTTATGTATTCCTGACCACATAGTGTTAAAACCACCATCTAGCCACCCTGACATGCCTCCCTAACAATTGTAAAATCTTACTTGTATTCAAGCCTGAAGCTATAGCTCTGCATGCTGTTTGTCTCAGACTAGCAAGCTGTCTGCTGACATCATCAGAAGTTGTTGCCTGAGCCAATCACAATACTTCACCATATGATTGGATGAGACTGCCAAGGAGGCCGATCAGGGGCAGAGCTAGCACAAGTCAAACACAGCCCTTGCTAATCAGCATCTCCTCATACAGATGAATAGAGTCAATGAATCTCTATGAGGAAAGTTCAGAGCCTGCATGCAGAGGGAGGAGATACTGAATGTTTGGATGCATTTTAGGCAGCCATGACCCAGGAAGTATCTCTTACAGCCAGTAAAGTTATCACTAGGAGTGGCCAGTGAAGTTATCACTATGCTGTAATGTAAACACTGCATTTTCTCTGAAAAGACAGTGTTTACAGCAAAAAGCCTGAAGGTAATGATTCTACTCACCAGAACAAATTCAATAAACTGTAGTTGTTCTGGTGACTATAGTGTCCTTTTAAGGGTAGTGGGAGTTGTCACCCAGACCACTCCAATGGGCAGAAGTGGTCTGGGTGCCGGGAGTGTCCCTTTAAAAGACCAAATATACTACACTATATTGGTGTCTATTCTGTTTATTTTGCATACCTTCTGGACCCAGAGATACACCTCATATCATTAGGCGGGGATAATACCGCCCAGGCGCACAATAGTAGAGCTAACTGATAGCTCCATACACTATAAGTGTGTCTTATATTTTTATATTCAATCAACATCTGGCATTCAACACTATACACTTGTTGTATTGTCTCCTTGTCTTGTTGCATACTTGCACACATCTGAAGATTTTTCAAGGCGCTTCAACCTCTTCTATATGTGTATTTTTCTAATGGAAAAAAGAGACTCTGGTTTGGGTTGTTCAAACGGCCTTCTCCACAAACACTAGAAAACTACTATTCCCTACAAAATATGTCTAGGATTTCAGCTTATTATTGATTTATAGTTTTTACAGTTCGATTTCCGATGAGCCTATTTTGGAGCATTGTAGCAGTTTGACAGTTTAAATTACTACAATTACTACAATTAAATTACTACTAAATGCATACCATTTGTGAAAGTAGACAACCTCGGGTTATGTCATATGGTATATTTCGAACCTTTTTTTACAGCCATTTTGATACCGGAGAAACTGACGGAAGCCAAGCACAGAGAGATGGACACAGGTTTCTTCAGGAAGGAAGAGATTCTTTATTGGATCACCGATCGGGACTCAGAGGGACTAGCGTCACCAAAATACAGCAAAGTCTGAGTACTGAATACATAGAGTACATTCCTTATATAGCACTGTAGCTCCTCCCACAATTAACTACACCCACACATACCCTTAACCTATTTAATGAATAGAGTCTAAACTCATCCATCCGGTCTAACCACGTGGCTCATCTGATACAAAGGAGAGGGACGCGTAATTCCAGTTCTTACATTCCTGCACCTGGTCAGTACAGTGATGACAGTATCTTAGCTACGTGTTATTAACTAACTGATACTACAAACACATATACATACATATGCCTTGTGGCAATCTTAGCCTGCTAAACTTGTATTTTACTGGAATTACATCACATTCCCCCCTTTGATGCCTCTGATATTTCACAATTACTTGAGGCATCACTTAACCTTGGTTTGCATATACCTCAGGTTACCATGAACCAGACCAGACTTATCTTATGATGTGAATCTTCAACATTCATCTTCTTGCATTGGTTCTCCCTGATCTAGAGCCTTATACTTATATATCGCCATTATCTGTGCAGCAGCCTTCCTCTCTGCTATACTTCCTATCAGGCTTTGCACAGACCTAACTACTAAGGGTATAAGACACGGCAGGAGTAGACACAACAGTAAAATCAGTAGGACTCCACCTACCACTGCCTTAAGCCCTCCAAACCACTCATACCAGCTACCAAACCAACTACTTGGATTATACCCTTTCCATACCTGAGTAGGCACATGCGCTAGTTTAACCATATGGCTAGTAAGCTCAGCTATTGCTTGCCCTTCGTCATCTATTTGAAGACAGCAATTGCTCAGGTTAAACTTCCCACATACACCTCCCTCTACTGCCAAAAGGTAATCCAAGGCTAATCTATTTTGGTAGACTGCTGTCCTCATCCTGGTGTTATGCTTCGCTAGAAGATTGAGCGCTTGTGATGTCTCATTTGTGATAATCTCAACCACCGCCTGTAATCTTATAATACGGTTGAGCATATAAATAGGGGTTCTATAACCAAAGGTACCATCCTCAGCCCACGTGGCTGGCCCATAGTAATCTATAATACGCTGGGGAGGCCATTCATCATCTTCCCAGGCGCCTATCTCTATGGGTCCCCTTTTCTTCCTATGATTCACATCATACACTTTAACACCTAAAGTCTCACCTGTTTCAATCGGTAACAAGAAGAAGGATGGTTTGAGCATACCTAACACACATGCCCCTTCCCAGTCCTGTGGCAACTCCGAATAGGCTTTCTTACCACAGATCCAGTACAAATTTGCTGGGGCTCTCCAGGTAGATGTGATGGATAGATCAAACCACACATCCTTTAAATTGGCATATCTAGCAAACGGGTTAGATGGTTCTGAGACATTTGAAGCCGACCACCAAGTTGTATTCTTTGTATCATCATCATAAGCTTTTTGCCCTAGACAAGTTAATTCTCCTACAGAAGTATTATACATTATTCCTTTCCTTGCTATGCAAACATAACCTATGATGGAGGTCTTTAATCTCCACTCAGATTTACCTCTAACACTCATCTGATAATCGGCTTGTGAAGATATTAATTGTTGAACTGCCTCAGAACCGGACATTACCTCCTTTGCTTCCTAAGGCCATTGGTCTCCCATGTTAGTACCTCCACACACATAGCAGTTGGTAACATTAAGACTACCGGCAATACTTTCAGCTAAATCGATGAACAGGTTTTTAGCATTATGGGGGATCTTATTATCTATACTCATCTCTTCGTAAAAGGAATGGTATACTTGATGAGTCTGGGAGGATACCGTATCAGTCTCTATTCCTATAAACAATAATGTCCCAGGATCTAAACCCGTCCCGTATATTTGAAACCCAAATAAATTACCATATTTATCTAAGAACTTGTCGGGGTTATTAATGAGTATATGGACTGGGTTGCATTCCATAGACTTACAATAAGGGCTAGTCGGCAACTTAGTCACTATCATGTCTTTGTCTACTGTCTGTCCCCAAGTTGCCCACCCCACACAAGACCAATATGGACAAAAGTTATAATCTCTATTTGGGCATCTAGGACTCACATATTTATTTTTGCTACTGGGACAAATATATTTATCGTTAGACCCATACGTCCTCTCCCATCTAAGATCCCCACATACATTCCACGGCTTTCTACCACTCGATATCGCTTTACACGCATCAAATAGCAGAACACCCGAAGAATGTACGGATTCTAACACCGTTTTATTAATTAGGGTCCCCTGAGGATCTCCATTCCTGAGAGTCAACCAAATTGTACGAGGCTGATACTCCGGACTGAAGCACTTAGGTTCTCCTACTCCTAAATGGCACACACTATAATCTATATTTAAGTATCTACATCTCGATACATCTCCTTTACATTCGTATTGTGAATGCCAAATTAGGGTTTGGGAAATATGGTTACCTGTTCTCGTAGTCTTAATGCATACCTCACAGCTAGGAGTGTCGGTACCTCTACCTTCCTGAATATAAAAACACATATAAATAAACACTATCAAAAGCACATCTTTCGCCGTCATCCTCAGTCTTCGTCCGTGCGATGGCGCCTCAGCTTCCAGGATGTGAGGGGCTGCAGGGAATGGAGTTCTGCTCATCTTCACAGGTGTCCCTTCGAGACTTTCCTGGCTTATACACTATGTGATGGTAAGCGGACAGGCTTTATTATGGCCTTCTCACTCACACCTGTAACAATAAAATTTGTAATCCACAATAATTCCTCGTTACTCCGACTGAGTAGTACGTTTTAACCGGATCTTGCAGGGATTCTCTGGATCTGCTGTAACTTGCCAAGAATCGACTGCTGCTGGTTTAACCCTGGAGTGATGTATCCACGGAGTCACTTCTGCTACTTTTATTGCTGTAGGGGTAGACAAAAGAACAACATAAGGACCTCTCCACTTGGGCCCTAACGGTACAGTATTCCACTCTTTAATCCACACTTGGTCTCCTGGATGGTAACTATGAACAGGGGGATAAATATTCACAGGTAATCTATCTTGTACCCATTTCTGTACCTCCTCCATAGTCTTACCCAACTCTACAACCTGCTGCCGGGTAATTCCTTCTCCCAACTGACTCAAGTCCCCCCTTAAGTTACCAAGTACGGGAGGTGGTCGCCCATACATGATTTCAAAAGGAGAGAGGCCCATCCTTCTGGTAGGGGTACTGCGGATTCGCAATAAGGCTATAGGTAAGAGAACGTTCCACTTAAGTTGGGTTTCCTGACACATTTTAGCCAACTGGTTCTTAATAGTTCTATTCATTCTCTCTACCTTACCAGAACTCTGGGGTCTATATGCAGTATGAAGCCTCCACTTTATACCAAGCATATGAGTCAGTTGTTGTAGGCACTGGTGAACAAAAGCTGGACCATTGTCCGATCCTATAGAACAGGGTAGTCCATATCGGGGTATTATTTCTCGTAGCAGGAATCTCACAACTTCTCCTGCTTTCTCTGTACGAGTAGGACATGCTTCTACCCAGCCTGAATAGGTGCACACAATTACCAGCAGGTAACGATGTCCACCCGACTTAGGCATCACTGTAAAGTCTATTTGTAGATCGGACATGGGGAGTCCCCCCATAAACTGGACTCCTGGTGGCTTTACTGGTCCTTGTCTTGCATTATTTTTAGCACACGTTACACATCTACGTACAATGGCCTGAGTCAAGTTGGACAATCTTGGTATGTAGAAATGTTTTCTAAGAGATTCTTCAGTACTGTCTCTCCCAGAATGTGTCCCGTTATGATAGTTTTGGACAATTTCTACTGCTAGTGATGCTGGTATAACTATTCTTCCATCTTCTAGCTGATACCACTTGTTCTCCAAATACTTTCCCGGTTCAGTCTTTAACCACTCCTCTTCTTGAGCTGTATAAACTGGAGTCCATTGGGACAGTGGAGTTGGTATAAGAGCAGCTATATGCCCCACATACTCCTGTCTTCCTGATTCAGCAGCACGCTTAGCTGCACTATCTGCCATCCGATTTCCCTTGGTTACATCACCATCTCCTCTCAGATGCGCTCGACAATGTATGATACCGACTTCTTTCGGCTCCCACACTGCTTCCAATAGTTGTAGGATTTCAGCTGCGTACTTGATTTCTTTGCCCTCTGAATTCAGTAGTCCTCTTTCTTTATACAAAGCTCCGTGGGCATGAGTGGTTAAAAACGCATACTTAGAGTCCGTATAGATATTCACTCTTAAACCTTCAGCCAATTGTAACGCTCGTGTCAGTGCTATCAATTCTGCCTTTTGTGCTGATGTTCCTTTCGCCAGTGGCCGAGCTTCTATCACCTTGTCTATGGTTGTTACTGCATATCCTGCATAGCGGATCCCTTCTTTCACATAACTACTGCCGTCTGTATAATATTGAACATCGGGGTTCTGGATGGAAAAATCACGAAGATCTGGTCTACTTGAGAATACTTCATCCATTACTTCCAGACAATCATGTTGACTTTCAGTAGGTTGTGGCAAAAGGGTAGCTGGATTTAAGGTGTTTACAGTCTCTAAATGCACTCTTGGGTTTTCACACAACATTGCTTGATACTTGGTCATACGGCTGTTACTAAACCAATGATTTCCTTTGTAATCCAACAACGTCTGTACTGCATGTGGGACTCGTACATAAAGTTCTTGACCCAGAGTGAGTTTATCGGCTTCAGCTACTAGCAGGGCGGCTGCAGCTACGGCTCTTAGACAAGGTGGAAGTCCGCTGGCCACTGCATCCAATTGTTTAGACATGTAGGCAACAGGTCTTTGCCATGATCCCAAGTACTGTGTCAATACTCCCACAGCCATTCTTCTTTGCTCGTGTACATACAGGTAGAATGGTCGTGTGTGATCAGGTAGACCTAATGCTGGGGCACTCATCAAAGCCTTCTTCACATCTTCAAATGCCGTTTGCTGTTCTTGGGTCCATAGGAAGGGGTCGTGCTCTGTACCTTTGATAGCTGCGTACAGAGGTTTTGCCAGTATCGCATAGCTGGGAATCCATATCCTACAGAAGCCTGCTGCCCCCAAGAATTCTCGCACTTGTCTTCTATTCTTGGGTATTGGTATTTGGCAGACAGCCTCTTTTCTCTCTGGCCCCATAATTCTTTGACCTTCAGAGATATGGAACCCCAGATACTTGACAGTTGGCAAACACAACTGAGCCTTCTTTCTAGACACCTTGTATCCTGCCTTCCAGAGAATGTGTAGTAGATCGTGCGTTGCTTGCTGACAGATTTCTTTTGTAACTGCTGCTATCAACAAGTCATCTACATATTGTAACAATACACACTCTCCTGGGATGGACTCGAAATCCAATAGATCTTGACTTAGGGCTGAACCAAATAGGGTAGGTGAATTTTTAAACCCTTGGGGCAGTCTTGTCCAAGTCATTTGGCGTTTTGAGCCCGTTACAGCGTTCTCCCATTGGAAAGCGAAAATACATTGACTTTCTGCGGCAATTCGGAGGCAAAAGAAGGCATCTTTGAGGTCTAAAACTGTGAAGTAAGTAGCCCCGCCCGGAATTAAAGCAAGCAGGTTATATGGATTGGGTACAACTGGATGTATGCTAACAACCGCATCATTGACTGCTCTTAAGTCCTGCACAGGTCGATACTCATCTGTGCCGGGCTTTTGAACAGGCAGCAATGGGGTGTTCCAGGGGGAAGTACAGAATTTTAGGATACCATACCGTATGAACTTATCCAGATAGGATTGGATGTTCTTCTTAGCCTTCTGCGGAATGTGATATTGTCTTAGGCTCACTGGATAAACCCCATGTTTCAGTTCAATTTTTATTGGTGGAATATTGCGGGCCAGTCCTGGTGGGTTGTTCTCTGCCCAAACTCCTGGTATGTTAAACAATGTCTCATCACTCCTAGGGTTTTGGCTAGTCAACACTGTATAAAGTCGCCACTCTTCTTCCTTTGGTACGGATAAAGTCATAATACCTGAAGGTCCATTAAACTTTAAAGATGTTGTTCCATCTGGTAGGAACGTAATCTGCGCTTGTAATTTGGATAGCATATCACGTCCCAGCAATTGGACTGGACATTCAGGCATATAAAGGAATTGGTGTTTTACTACGTGGCCTCCCAATGTACAGAGTCGACTTTTAAGAACCGGTCTTTCAGCACTTCTTCCAGTTGCTCCTATCACAGTAATAGTCCTTCCAGATGGAGGAGCAACTAGATTAGTCACCACTGAATGTTCAGCACCAGTGTCGATCATGAACGCACTCCTTTTCCCCCCTATTGATACATCGACCATAGGCTCCGCTCGACCAAGGGGGATGGAGCCCGGTCGGTATCAATAGTCCTCCATGACCGTGTCAGCCAATCCTACGAAGTCCCTACCTTCTCTATCGCGGGACCTTTGCGCTGCTGGAATATATCTGTCTTCCCTAACACTTCCTCTGTTCCCATTACTCCCTCTATAACCATTACTCCCTCCGGGGCCTCCTCTACCTCTCGCTCTGCCTCTAAAGTTTCCGTAGCCTGCCCTGGGTTGGTCTCTCTCGTACTGCTCTCTTTGCGGACATTCGTTCCTCCAATGCCCTTCTTCCTTGCAATACGCACACTGATCCCTACTCAAAGGCTCCCTACTCCATCTATTATTGCCTCTATCTGGGCCCCGTTTATCTACGCCTGCGATCGCTACCGCTAGCATATCAGCCTTTTTACGCATCTTGCGCTCCTCCTCTTTCTTGCTTTCTGTTTCCCTATTCATATACACCTTATTAGCTACCTCCATTAGTTGGGTGATTGACATACCTGCAAACCCTTCTAACTTTTGTAGCTTGCGCTTAATATCTCCGTAAGCTTGGCTGACAAAGGCGGAGTTCACCATTCGGGATTTGTCTGCGTCTTCCGGATTAAAGGGGGTGTACAAGCGGTACGCCTCCAATAATCGGTCATAAAAGACACTGGGCGCTTCATCGCTTTTCTGAATCACCTCAACTGTCTTCGACATGTTAATGGCTTTCTTTCCTCCGGCTTTCATGCCAGCAATTATAGCGTCTCTATAGGCTCTGAGTTGAACCATATCAGCACCATTTACGTTCCAATCGGGATCAGTGTTGGGATAATGTGTTGCGGCCCATGCTGCTGGATTAGCTTGGTTCAAAGCACGGGCTCTATCCTCTAATGCTTTAATGGCTGCTTGATTTATTCTTGTCCTTTCCTCATTGTTAAATAAAGTCATTAATAACTGCTGGCAATCAGCCCATGTCGGATTATGTGTCTGTACTATTGAGGTGAACAGATCAGTCATGGCTTGTGGTTTCTCAGTATACGAGGAATTGTGGGTCTTCCAGTTTAAAAGATCGGTTGTAGTGAAGGGAACATATACGAAGACAGGGTCAGCTTGTGCCATTTGACCTGCGGCATTAATATAGGCTGACCCGGGATTCAGACGAAGAGGCATCTGATAGTGTCTCAATTGTTGGGCACCGGTCAACTGTCGGGTTTGGATGGGGCTACGTAGGGAAGCGTCAGTCATGGGTTCCGGTCGGGGAGATATAGGGTATGGGGATGTGGGAGGTTGGTTTTGGGAAAAGGTAGTGAATAGAACACTTCGGGCCGAGCTAGATGAAGCTTGACCGGAAGTCTGAAGTGGCGCCAAATCAGGATATTCGTTTCTAATGGGGGTGGGTTCTGGTTCCGGAAGGGGAGATTTAGTACGAGGGGGGGTGGATCCTGTACTGGAGGAGGAAGCGGAAGTGGATGAGGGTAATGAGGGAAGGGTTACAGGACTTCCTGTATTTGCGTCACTTCCTCTTACCGGAAAGTAAGGGGGCGGCAAAGGGATCTCGGACTCAGGGGGCGTGTCCAAAATGGGCCTAACACCAGCCCTAGTGGACGAACAAGTCCTAGCTACCATGAGGCGACACTGTTCCTCGTGGCATGTCCGGAGCCATTTTGGCGAGTCATTTACGGCCTGTCTCCAACAATCAATATAAGGAAACTGGCCGTAAAGTTCAGGCCTACCTGATACAGCCACGTGTAAGCGCTGTACCAGAGTTGGATCCAAACTGCCACGTGGCGGCCATGCCGCAACCAAAGTAGGCCACTCCCTAGTGCACAAAGTGACCAAACGTACAGGGGACATCTTAACCCCAAAATCACAAACTTTGAATCCCTTTTTAAAATTCTTAACCATACATCCTAAGGGATCCGGAATCGTTGACTGCGACGCACCCATATTTAACAGTGGAACGTCGTCGACAACGATTACTATACACGCGTACTATTCAACAGTCACACCCGTTTCCTCTGGCAACAGCACCACGTGGTACGGTTACCAAGTGAAACGTACACAATAACAATAAACACTCAGGGAATTCCCGTACACACACAGCTGCTACACCAGTCACTATATAATCAATATTATGCCCTTTGGCGTAACTACACAGTCACCCACGCTATAATTCTCTATATACGAATTACCCGTCTATAACACACCCCAGTAACATCGTCTTTTACAAATAGCGGTTACAGTACGGTTAGCATAGGTCAAAGCACAAGTTAAGGTCACAATACAATTATTAGTGGTTATGGTGTTAAAACATGCAATGGACGACAATGATTAGTACTTATTATATAATGTCAGTAAATATACAGGGTTATGGTACCGTGCACTATAATACAGCAACACACTATTAACACTCTCGCTAGACGGCTGAGCTCGCGCTATCTAACAAGATATACACTTTACTAAAACAATCGTTAACACATTTACAATTCCCAACTAAACTATTGGCCAGTACCTTGAATGGACTACCTAAAACTATATACACCCGTTTTGGTTAGCCACACTGCCCAATCACCACATATACATAGCGAGCTAGAGAACCGAATTTACACAGGCGCCTCTTAGTCGCACTATACAACGAGCTAGAGATCCGAATTTACACAGGCGCCTCTTAGTCGTACTATCAAAAGTCTAGTGGGTTCCAAATTTACACGCCTTCCCACTTAGCCCAGATAGGATGAGAACTAGCGAACCGAATTTACACAGGCGCCGCTTAGTCTCCCGGTCCCTCCGACCTAGCGAACGTAATATACACCCTAGAACGCTAGTCTAGACAAGACACCGGTGTCCGGCTAGGGCTATCTTACACCAGGACCCCGCCTGACTAACCAAATCAAACGGTCTGACTAAAGAGCGTTCGATCGAGCGGTGCGCCTTCGCTCCTTCCCTCCGACAGAGGGGGCAGATACAGATTCAAAAACCCCTTTGGGCCTACCGCACAATCGGTATACCCCTAGCGGGTCCTGCCGTCTAAAACAGCAGTTATCTTACCTCCTCGTTCCTGAACCTGAGTTCACACTCATCGACGGGGACACCCCAGCACTTCTTACGTAGAGGCCGATGATCTCCTGGACAACAGACCAGTGGCGCCGAGACGAAGGGAGGTCCACGCAGAAGTTCAGGGGTGCAGCCGTAGAGAACGTGGGCAAAGATAGACCGTCTCACGCCTCTGCCTCTCAGCTACCGTTGAACGATGAGCTTCCCGGCCAATGCACCAAATGATACCGGAGAAACTGACGGAAGCCAAGCACAGAGAGATGGACACAGGTTTCTTCAGGAAGGAAGAGATTCTTTATTGGATCACCGATCGGGACTCAGAGGGACTAGCGTCACCAAAATACAGCAAAGTCTGAGTACTGAATACATAGAGTACATTCCTTATATAGCACTGTAGCTCCTCCCACAATTAACTACACCCACACATACCCTTAACCTATTTAATGAATAGAGTCTAAACTCATCCATCCGGTCTAACCACGTGGCTCATCTGATACAAAGGAGAGGGACGCGTAATTCCAGTTCTTACATTCCTGCACCTGGTCAGTACAGTGATGACAGTATCTTAGCTACGTGTTATTAACTAACTGATACTACAAACACATATACATACATATGCCTTGTGGCAATCTTAGCCTGCTAAACTTGTATTTTACTGTAATTACATCACAATTTTAGCACCAATTTCTTTCAAAATGTAAGTATTATTTTAACATTTTTACAAGCACACTGCAATTTAGTGATTTATTTTTTAAACTTAATATGTGCTACTATAATAAAATCACTAAATTGTCTTCAGCTATATCAGATTGATCCCTTTTGCATACCTTTGTCGGGTTTTTGTGAAAATACAGAGCTGAATTTATAACCTGCCCATTGCAGTTTTTGTTTGTTTTTTTAAATCCCAGAATAAAGGGGTGGGGTGCCTTTTGCAATAGTGAACACCATCTAATGATATATTCTGTGCATTATTGAGGTGCCTTTTCCCATCATTTTTTTTTTTTTGTGCTAAGTTTGTGGTCATTTTTATGTTTTCAGTTTTACGTGCACATTGTATTTTGTATTCTTATTTTTAAATCTTATTTGTCCTATTGTAATAAAATTATCTTAACTATACTCAGCTAAATTTCTCAAGTATAACTATATCCAATATGTATACCTTTGCAAAGTAGCAATCCCTAATCCTAAACCAAACCCTAATTCTCAAACAAATCATAATTCTAAATCTAACCTGAAATCTTTTCCTAAACCTCACCTAACCCAGACCCTAATTCAATGCCTTACCCAAATTCCAACATTAATCCTAATGTCAATCAATCGTAACCCTATAAATAGTGTTAGAAGGATTCCATGTGCTGATGTCAGCAGAGGGATCCCTTGCTGGACCTAATCTGAAACATAATCCCAATCCTAAAATGAATTCTAAACCAATTTTACAAATAAGCCTAATATGTTTTCTAAACCCAATTTAATCCCAATGGTTTTCATCTGCAAATATCAGTACCGATATGGTATGCTGTTGCCATCTACTGGCTATTTTCAGTATGAGAGGCTCATATCTTTTACACTAAAAATAGTATGCCCAATGCAGAGCAGAACATTTATCAAAATGCCATCAGACCCTGAGGGTCTTCAGTGAGAGAATCATTGTGGCTTAGCTTGATTGCTCAGCTGCAGTGTTCTCTATTGAGTTAGAGGGCTATTTGCAGTGCTGACCTTCAGCACTGCATACCGCTCATCAAAATGTTTGGTGACACTAAAAATGGCCAAAGCTGACAGAGGGGAGCCCCAGTAATCTATTGATACCTGAGTTTCCTGCTCACACTGCATTTCTACCTATGGAGATTTAAATCCCCATTGAGAATGCTGCATGCCAATCTCACTCTGAGCTCTGCATGCAGCTCGCCTGTCTTTATGGGACCAGTAAAATGGCCCCAGCTGATAGATGGGAGTCCCATGTTTCCATTGATGTCTTTGACTCCCTGTTGTGAGCAGGGATTTAACCCTGCTCAAACCACATTGTAACAATGTAGCTTTAAATCCCTGTTTGAAGCTCTCGCTTTAATCTTGCAAACAGAGCACCAGTCAATCTGGGGCCGATAATTCTGGAATCAAATGATACCTGGGCTTCACCAGTTACTATCAGGGAAATAATCCCTGGTAAAATACCCAATGACAGAATTACTCCATCATAGGTCCTTATGGCACGGACGACCATGATGGAATAATTCTGTCACTAGTCTTTAAGGGGTTACAATTGGCTTCTTCTTCCTGTTTGGTTTCAGTGCCCTATTTCATGCCATCCTGGTTTAATGCTCAGTACTTGGTTTTCTAGGTTGGTCTCAGTGCCCTGTTTGATGCCAGGCTGGATTAATATTTGGTTCTTTGTTGGACTCAGTGCCTTGTGTAATGCCAGGCTGGATTAATAATTGGTTATTTGTCTTATTTATTGGTCTCAGTGCCCTGTTTGATGCCAGGCTGGATTAATATTTATTTCTCTGTCTTCTTTGTTGGTCTCAGTGCCCTGTTTGATGCCAGGCTGGATTAATAATTGGTTCTATATCTTCTTTATTGGTCTCAGTGCCCTGTGTAATGCCAGGCTGGATTAATATTTGGTTCTCTGTCTCTTGTGTTGGTCTCAGTGCCCTGTGTAATGCCAGGCTGGATTCATATTTGGTTCTCTGTCTCTTGTGTTGGTCTCAGTGCCCCGTTTGGTGCCAGGCTGGATTCATATTTGGTTCTCTGTCTCTTGTGTTGGTCTCAGTGCCACATTTGATGCCAGGCTGGATTCATATTTGGTTCTCTGTCTTGTGTTGGTCTCAGTGCCCTGTTTGATGCCAGGCTGGATTCATATTTGGTTCTCTGTCTTGTGTGTTGGTCTCAGTACCCCTTTTCATGCCAGGCTGGATTAATATTTGGTTCTCTGTCTTGTGTGTTGGTCTCAGTACCCCTTTTCATGCCAGGCTGGATTAATATTTGGTTCTCTGTCTCTTGTGTTGGTCTCAGTGCCCTGTTTGATGCCAGGCTGGATTAATATGTGGTTCTCTGTCTCTTGTGTTGGTCTCAGTGCCCTGTTTGGTGATGTGCTGGTATAATGCTCAGTACTCAGGCCTGTTAAATCCCGGGCCCTGTGGAAAGCCAGGCTGGTTTAATACTTGACTCTTTTTCCTGTTGTCATGCCCTGTTTCATGTGTTTTTCCTTTAACCCTCAGTACTCAGTACCTGGTTTTGGTCACAATTTCCTATATAATGCCATGAGTTCTAATTCTCAGCCATGTTGGAGCTCAGTGCCCTATGTAATGCCAGGCTGTTGTACTCACTGCTGTTTGGTCACCATGAACTGTCTCCAGCCAGGTTCTTGAATGAGTGATTCACTGTTCTGCTGGTTGGCCAGACTGCCCTGTTTGATGCCAGATTGGTGTAATGCATATTACTCTGCCCCATTAGATACCAAGCTTGTAAGATGATTGGTTTTCTGTCCTGCTGGTTGGTCACAGTTCCTGCATCATGCCATGCTGGTTTAATGTATCAGTTGTGGAAATGACCATTATTCATGTCTCAAGCTGTGTTTCTGTGGTCCATATGAAACTCACCTTGTGTTTCTTTGGTTTATGGCTGTCCAGGAAGAGAAGTCTGTACTTTGATTTTTATACCAGGTACTGTTACCCACTGTGCTCCGTACTAACCCCTTTTCCTTCCTCTTTATCAACTCTTGTCCATAATCTATTTACAGCTTCTGCAGTAAATATCGGTCTCCTACTGCCTGTCTCTTTCCTTGAAGCCCTATCTCTATCAGTGTCAGCCAGGCTGTCTATCCTTATGTGCTACTGCCTGCCTTTTCAGTCCACCCCCTGTTTATCCCTCTCTCTGTTTTCAACATCTAGGCTCTCTCTGTCTTCTCCTGTCTTTTCTATATACTTCCTCCTGGCATTCTGTCTTGACCACCTATTGGACCTCTATCCCCTTCCACCCTACACCCTATACCCTTCCATTGGCCCCTCTCTGTCTCATCTCATCTGACCATTCTCTATTTCTTCCCACCAGGTTTCTTTACTTCCACCTGTCCCTCCCTGTCTCCTCACACCCAGCCCCCGCTCTTTTCTCTTTTGACAGGTCTTCTCTGTCTATTTCTGCCTCGATCTTTCTTCCTCCCCCCCTCCCCCCACTTTTTGGTCTCCTCAGGAAGCCTTTATCTATTCCAGCTTCTTTCATGGCCTCCACTTCCATTTAATTCACCCCCAGCCCTCTAGCAAGTATATGCTGATTGGCATGAGTAGACTGACCTCTCAAGCACATTGGTCACTGACCAAAAGCAGTTAGGGGCACTGCCCACAGTTGTGCTGCCATCAGCCAATTAGGTTTATAATTGGGATTTTGGAGAGGAAGGAGGAACTTTTTTTATATATGTATGTGTGTATATATATAAGCCCATGGCAGTTATACCACCTGCAAGAATTAGGTGCCTCATAGACAACTATTACAAAAGACTGCACGCTGTCATTGATGGTAAAGGGGCATTGAATATAATTCCTATAAAAATAAAAGAAATGTGTTTTGCCTGCTCACTCATTTTTTTTTTCAAAAATTGTACATATATTACCAAGTCGCCAAGGGTATGCAATCCTTTGAGCACAACTGTATACACATTGACATGCATTAAGTTGCGCATTTTCATATGTATATGCATTACAGGTCTTGACACAGTAAAATAAATAGAGGGGGAACCGGAAGGGGGTTTGGAAAGATTGGGAATTGATAGCCAACAGGGGCTGCTATATCCGCTTACTTGAGTCGCTTGAAAAGTTGTCCCATGAATTTTTTAAACTGCAATGACTTTTGGTGGTGTCAGTGATATCCTGTGAGACCGTTCCTCATTTTTTGTAAGGAGGTCAACGTAACTTCACAAGTGGTGTGATTGCAGTGTCCGTTATTAGCTGCTACTTACATATGAAGAATACGAGATGTATTAGGCTTCAGGATATGAGGGGGATTCATGTTTAAAAGAAACATTTTAGGCGGTTGTAAGAGATTGTGGCATGCATGATCAGCCGGTTTGTTTGGAGTACTTTGCAATACCAGAAAGTGGGGAATGAGTTTGGATATATGAGCCAGCCTGGTTTGGACTTGGTACCAATAGAATAGGAGCTTGCGATTTGTCTCCCAATGCGCCAGATATCTGAACACTTCCCTAAAGATTGGGATTGCCTTGGGCCATTGGGCACGAGAGAAAGTAGTCTTAAATTCAGATTCCAATTGGTTGACATAGATAGTCATATCAGAAGAGGGTGATCACCGCTTGACGTCCTAACGAAGCCTTGTGGCGAAACGCGTAGACGCGGTGACGTAGCCATGACGGCTGCGAGGTGATGCTAGTTAAAGTGGGCGGAGCTACTTTGGTACCCGGGAAATTCAAAGAGATATTGGACGCTCTGGCAACATAGACCCGGTGACTACAGGAGTAAAATCTATCCGTGGAGGATCCCTGACATGCCGGTTGCACTGTATGCTGAGCGTTCATAAGAGAACCACAAGTGTGTGTGAGTAGCAGTTGGACACTGCATATGCTCACTACTTCTTTCTTGTAAGAGGCTAATTTTAATTTTATTTTATATTGCTGTTATTAGTATTTTATTTTTAATGTCACTTGTTTTTAAGTGCTGATAGGAGTGTTTTGTATCTAGTATTGATATAATCAGTGTACTTAATTTTACTTCACTATTATATGCTTTTTGTATTCTGTTTTATGTGAATCTGAGCTGAAGTAACCTCAGGATCCTCTTGAGATCCTTGAAGCCATATAGCGCTCCACCTATATAAGTATATATTTTGTAACAATCTAAAACTGCCAATGAACTGGGATTGACCATTCAAGATTTAACATGTGTACAAACTCTGACAGATATTCTTAATGAACAAGATCCTCAGAAACCTATGATGAACTTAAAACCAAAAAGTTAGTTTACACCTAATCTAAACGAAGTCTCTCAGGTAGAACTATTTGTACAATTTACTACACAGGAATTGGAAAAGCATACCGTTGACCTTGTACCTCCTCAGAATCTGTCTTGGGATGAATATAAGGCCCCCAAGAACTTAAACAAGCAATCAATGTTATAATCAAACCGCAGACAAGGTTCCTGTTTTAAGAAATACATTGACATCTGCATGACACATCTTTCTGACAGACACTGCTACCAGGAATTAATATCTGACGCCACTACTACATTCTTAGAGGATTTGAAAACCCTATTATGCAGTGCACTTAATAACAAACGTATCAGTTCTCAATAATTCAAGTTTCATTTACCTCACTATCACCCCACCATCACCACTTTTTACTGTCTGCCCAAGGTCCACAAGAACCCACCAGACAGACTATAGGATCCAGAAATAAAAGCCTCACAGAATGCTCCAAGCAAATACTTAGAGAATATCTTACACCCACTTATATAGGAACATCCCTCACAATAAAGCCATTGAAGCATGTTAATACTTTTTGGACAATACACCTTATGGGAACCAACAAAAGGAGTTCATTGTGTACGGACAAAAAACGACTTCATCTTCAATAGTAAATTTTATCTTCAGTTGACTGGCATAGCAATGGGCACAGATTGTGCACTAAGTTTTGCGAACCTGTTCCTGGGATGGTGGGAGCAGTATGTCATTGATGTTCACACTTTTACCACACATAAACAGTATATTCTAAAGTGGTATGGATGTATAGATGACATACTGCTTCTATAGACAGGTCCAACTGCTGTCTTTGAACAATTTGTCTACCTAGTCAACCAAAACAACATCAATCTCAAGCTCATCCATGTTATACATGAGAGTGAGTTAATCTTTTTAGACATTGAAATTATGTTATCAGATGAAACCATTCAGACTCCATTACACCGCAAATCCACGTCTACAAACCGCTTTCTTTACTGGGAGAGCCATCATCCGTACCTACTCAAGTCCTCAATTCCGTATGGGCAATATTTGCGAGCCCGTCGAAATTGCTCAGAGGACAGTACTTTTCTTCAAGAATGCCATAAACTTTGTTTTAGATTCCAAGCTCTGAGTTACCTCAACAGGGTTCTCAAATGAGCCTTTTAAAAATGGATAGATCCATTAGTCTCAGATAGTGATGTCCCGAACGGTTCGCTGGCGAATAGTTCCTGGCGAACATAGCTTGTTCGCGTTCGCCACGGATGGCGAACATATGCGATGTTCGGTCCGCCCCCTATTCGTCATCATTGAGTAAACTTTGACCCTGTACCTCACAGTCAGCAGACACATTCCAGCCAATCAGCAGCAGACCCTCCCTCCCAGACCCTCCCATCTCCTAGACAGCATACAATTTAGATTAATTCTGAAGCTGCATTCTTTTTTTTTTTTTTTAGACAGAAGTGTGTTATATTTGAGCATGCTAGGTTGAACGTGCGTATATCATGGCTAGTTGCACTGAGGGTATGAGTATATAGCAGTACATTGTTGTGAAAGATGGCTGTCATGTTTAGGGTGTAGCTTACACGTCAGAGGCGGCTCTCTAATTAGGCGGTTTAGGCGGCCGCCTAAGGCCTCGCCCTGGCTGGGGCCTCGCGGCCGCCTAAACCACCTGTGAGCCGACTGTGTCAGGTCCTCGGTCACTGACCGAGGACCTGACACCAGGAGGGGGCCCGGCGGCTTGCCCGGTATGCCGCCAGGTGCGAGGCCCCTCCTGGCTGCCCGGCCAGCCACCGCAGACACCGATCTGCAGCTCCGCAGTGAGCAGAGCTGCAGACCATGTGTCTCGCGAAAACCGGCCAATCAGAGCGTTGCCGCGGGTTACCACGGCAACGCTCTGATGGTCTTGTGAGATTACATGGTCTGTAGACCGGGAGCAGTGGCCACCGGACCACCAGGGAGCCCACTGGACCACCAGGGACTAAAGGTAGGCTCTCTCACCCCCCTCCACACTCAGCCTCCCTACCACCCTCCCCACCAAACTCAGCCGAATCAACCTCCCTATCACCCTCAGCCAGCCTCCCCATCCTCAGCCTCACCACCCTCCCTACCACCCTCAGCCTCATCACCCTCCCCACCACCCTCAGCCTCCCTACCACCCTCAGCCTCACCACCCTCCCCACCACCTTCAGCCTTACCACCCTCCCCACCACCCTCAGCCTCACCACCCTCAGCCTCAGCACCCCCCACCACCCTCCGCCTCAACACCACCCTCAGCCTCACCACCCCCACCACCCTCAGCCTCACCACCCTCCCCACCACCCTCAGCCTCACCACCCCACCAGCCTCAACACCCCCCACCACCCTCAGCCTCACCCCCCTCAGCCTCACCACCACCCTCAGCCTCACCACCCCCACCACCCTCAGCCTCACCACCCCCACCACCCTCAGCCTCACCATCCCCCACCACCCTCAGCCTCACCATCCCCCACCACCCTCAGCCTCACCACCCCACCACCCTCAGCATCACCCTCCCTCACGACCCTGAGCATCACCACCCTCACCACCCTCAGCATAACCCCCCTCACCACCCTCAGCATCACCCCACTCCCACCCCAACCACCCGCAGCATCACCCCCTCACCATCCTCAGCATCACCCCCCACCCCCCTCAGCCTCACCCCCTCACCACCCTCACATCAACCCCCTCCTTCTCACATCACCCCCTCCTTCTCACATCACATCACCCCCTCACTCTCACATCAACCCCCCTCAGTCTCACATCAACCCCCCCTCACTCTCACATCAACCCCCCCTCACTCTCACATCAACCCCCCTCCTTCTCACATCACCCCCGCTCACTCTCACCATCACCCCGCTCTCCCTCTCACCATCACCCCGCTCTCCCTCTCACCATCACCCCGCTCTCCCTCTCACCATCACCTCCCTTTCCCTCTCACCATCACCCCCCTCACACCATCACCCGCCATACACACAACACACTTCAGTCTCCGACAAAAACGCAAACATGCTCACAGAGACATACATTCTCACACACAAGGATACTCTCTCTCAGGCACATACACAGGTAAACTGTGCATCAATGTGTATATGTGACACTTTTTTGTTAGTGGGGCCTCATGTTTGAGTTTCGCCTAAGGCCTCATAAAGTCTAGAGCCGCCTCTGTTGCACGTTATCAACTGTGTATTTATATCAGCAGCTCCACCACTAGTTATAAATCAAGTGTGAGTCGCCCCATGAGATGAGACTAGTGAATAACATAATACATGAACGGTTAAGGTAAAGGCATGTAAGGAACTACGACAATAAACTCTTTAGGAGGTGAAATAATGACATGTTTAAACGCTTGCTACTTTACGATTAGTTAATGTGCAGAGAGCAGTTCATGTGATCAAAGGCATGGTGTGGAGGATCGGCTATAGTGGGACATGCTTGGCAGGCTGCTGTTTACTGCTTGTGCTCATCCGATCCCTTCTGGGCGTCAGGTGCAGACCCTGGGAGTCTCTGGCTGAGTGCCGGGTTCGCGGCTTGAGGTGGTGGAAGCTTGTTTTGTCGGGTGGTCGGATCTGTCCCTGTGGTGCTTCACGTCCGGTGCAGGATTGTGGTGGCTTAAGGTGGAGGCGAGTGCTTGACGTGGGGCAGGCTCTGCATTTCTGTTTGTGCCTCTGGTCCCGTCTTCGACGCCTTTTGCGTTGGTGGATTTTAATGGGGACTGCTTCGCTTAGCTGTGGTGGAGCTTGTTAGGGCTGTGGTGGAGCTTGTTGGGGCTTCCTGCTTGTTATTTGCTTCCAAAATTGATTAAAGAGTCTGTCCAGCTTAGACTCAATATCTTGCCATGCTTTGCTGGTACCAGGAGGACACGCGGCTGCCACCATATTGGTAGAGTCGCAGATGAGTATGTCAGCCTGGGCGGCTGTGCTCTGTGCGTCCATTAGCTCCAGACAACCTCTCAGGGGTGGACCGGGATAACCCCCACCGGTCTGAGGGGGGGGGGGGGGGTAACGGAGCTCCTGCCGGGAAGTAGCTGCTCCTGGGCCTCCCAGGATCGGGAGATCGTCCGCCTCTCCTGCCCGGTGAGTACCAGGCCACACTTGCCACGCGGAGGTAAGTAAGACTCTGTCGAGTTGCTGACCGCTATTAAGCATGTCGGGTCGGTCAGGTAGGAGCAACATTGCTGGGTCATCCCCTTCTGGGGTGAAATTCGCTTGTTGATAGCTGCTTAAAATGAGATATTGAGGGAGCTCACACGAAGTGAGTCTTTCCTCCATGACAGCTAGGCCCCGCCCCCGGAAGCTGCATTCTTAGTGAGAGGAGGGACAGTGTAGCTGCTGCTGATTTAATAGGGAAATCGATAGCTAGGCTAGTGTATTCAGTGTCCACTACAGTCCTGAAGGACTCATCTGATCTCTGCTGTAAGGACAGCACCCCAAAAGGACATCACTACTCTCAGAACCACCAGACCTCCATCCAACACAAAATCCATCAGATGTGTTGCTTCTTTTGATGGTGATTGGTCAACAATGACAGACACTTTCAAAAAGAATTGGTCAATACTAACACACAATCAGGAACTAAAAAAGTATTTATCTACTTACCCAGCCCTCACAGCTCGCAGATCTAAGAATGTACACAACCTACTTGTACACACTCACCAAAAAGCAATTAGAACAGACCCTACCTAATTAACTGCCACAAAAGGATCTTTCAAATGTGGCCACTGCAAGGCCTGCAAATACATTTTACCATCTAAAATGACAAGATCCAACCAAACTGGTACTGTCATTGACACAAATGTATTCATCAACTGAAGTACTGCTAGAATAATCTACCTGATTACCTGTACCTATGGAACGCAATATATAGGAAAGACCTATCAGCAGTTTAGATTGAGAATCCAAAATCCTGACAATCTTCGGTTTCAAGTCATTGAAAAACCAATTAGGAATTCACAGAAAGGCAACTTTATCCTTAAACTCATCCAAAGAGTATCAGTGTTCATTTACAAATTTAAAACGCTGGCACCAGAGGGTTTAAATTAAGAATGTAACTATACCCCCTTTATACATCAATAGTTACAAAATATTGGCACTCTATGTCTATTCTCACTTTCACTGTATATCCAGCTTTATTTCTTGTTTAATTTTATTTAGTTCATTTTTTTAATTTTCCATTATGCTTTATGGTTTCCAGTTTATTGGGTTCCATGAACTATGTACATATATTTTTAGTTAATAAAACTATAGTGTGAGCGCACCTAAAAATAAGGAGATGCCTATCAAGTAATAAAAAATATTTAATAATACAGTACAAGTGATGAGTAATTAATTGATAAAATCCATAAGGTGACAAAAGATAATAATAAACTGATAAGTAAACCGCAATCTCCTAACAACGCAGTTCCAGGTAAATAACAATGTATTTATCAAAATGTTACAAGTAGCAGGACTCTGAGCGCAACAAACTAATGTGTTACAAACTGTAACACTCAAACTTAAATGGGGTACCACAAAAAAAATAATAAAACACAGATGAATACACTCAAAGATGTATTAGCATACTCCAAATTCTAATGCCGTAGTAAAAACAACTAAAACCGGAGTGAACTAATGGGAGGAGTCAAGCTAGAGCATAGAAATATCATAGACAGGATCTAAATATAAATATAAATATATATAATAAGCATAGAAAGTGTGAGAAAAGAAAGAAAAAAAACCAAGAGGAGAACAGTAGTAAAATAAAGAATAGTGGAAGCATGAAATGCAATGAAAATCAAGCTACCTGCAGAACAGCGTTCAATTAATGGACATCAAAAAATATATAATAAACAAGCGAGCACACAAAAGAGTTAGCACAAAAAAGTCAGTCAATGATGTAAGCGGTGGGGGCCCCCCTTAATAAATAGTTTATGCTGTAAAATGTATGATTAGACAAAAATAATAAAGCTGGAAAAACAAACAAACAAACAAAAAACAGTCAGTGTAAAATCAATGAGATGAGCCCAGCGAGCTCAACCCTTGGTACCTGTACCGAGCGGCAGTGACATCCAATGGAAGGTAGATGTAGGATAAAAACAGCTGATGTCTTTCTTCACAGGGGGAGCACAGCTGACTGGGACCACGTGGTACGCCGCGGCCGGCAACTTCACACAAGGCCGCGGCAAGCAAATCTGGAACAGCGTCGAGGTGCTGATAAAAAATGCTAGTAATACTATGTGGAGATCAATCTACGCGTTTCGTCTCTTCAAGGAGACTTTATGAAGACTGAATACAACCTCCACTGTTGTAGTTTAAATACCTCAGATAGGAGGTGGAACTAAAATCTGATAGGATAAACCAGATTAACCCTTGCAGGACTTGTTACTAAAGAACAACAATCTCATTAGTAAATGTGAAATATCAAAGTCACATGAACAAAAAGTAAAAACCATTCTCAAATCAACAGCACATGGAGAGACAAAACAATATAAAAACAGCCAGGTGCAAACCATATAAGCACTCCCTCAAGTGCTTTAAATATTCAAATGTATATAGGATATAGAATGCACACCATAACAATCTCAAAAAAATATTTACATTTTATTATGTACAAAAAAGTACCAGAATGTAAACATATAAGAAAACATGATTATAAACAAAGTAACAGAAGTAAAGGCAGATACAATAAAATAATAGTAATAAATTACCACAAAAATCCTTACAAGCCTCAGACAGAAACACGAGTCACCAAACCCCCCCAACGTTTCGGCACCAACTGGCTGCCTTTACCAAAAAGTAAAAACCAACCACAGACATTTAAGAGATTGATATAGATCAATTAGATTCAATAAATTGTGTAAATAGATTAATATACAGAGAACTTAATTACCGTATATACTCGAGTATAAGACGAGTTTTTCAGCACATTTTTTGTGCTGAAAAACACTCACTCGTCTTATACTCGAGTCAGTTGTCTGTATTATGGCAATTTTCATTGCCATAATACAGACATGGACCGGGGGCTGTCAGGAAGCTGTAACTTACCTTCACCGCAGCTCCTGTCAGCTCCCTTCTCTCTCCTCCGTCCGTGCAGCTCCCAGGTCAGCTCCCTCTGCAACTCTCGCGAGAGCCGCGGGGTCAGAGCGTTGCCACGGGTTACCGTGGCAACGCTCCGCGCGGCCGCGAGAGTTGCAGAGGGAGCTGACCTGGGAGCTGCACGGACGGAGGAGAGAGAAGGGAGCTGACAGGAGCTGCGGTGAAGGTAAGTTACAGCTTCCTGACAGCCCCCCTCCTACAGCCCATCCACTGGACCACCAGGGAGTGAGAGCCCCCCTCCCTGGCCAGCTAACAAGCAGGGAGGGGGGACGAAAAAACAAATAAAAAAAATAATAATAATAAAAAAAAAAATAATAATACAAAAAATAATAACAACATTAAAAAAAATATATATCACAATAATAATAAAATAATAATAATTAATAAAATGCCCACCCCCACCAATGCTCTGCACTCACACACACACACACTGCACTCACACACACACACACTGCACTCACACACACTGCATTCATACACACTCATACACACACTGCACTGCATTCATTATATACACACACTGCATTCATACACACACTGCACTGCATTCATTATATACACACACTGCATACACACTGCATTCATACATACACACACTGCATTCATACATACACACACTGCATTCACACTGCACTCATACACACACACTGCACTGCATTCATTATATACACACACTGCATACACACTGCATTCATACACACACTGCATTCATACATACACACACACACACTGCATTCACACTGCACTCATACACGCACTGCATTCATTATATACACACTGCACTGCATTAATTATATACACACTGCATACACACTGCACTCATACACACACACTGCACTCATATACACACACGGCACTCCATTCATTATATACACACTGCATTCATACACACACTGCACTCATACATACACACTGCATTCATTATATACACACTGCACTCACACACTGCACTCATATACACACACTGCACTCATATACACACACTGCACTGCATTCATTATATACACACTGCACACACACTGCACTCATACACACACTGCACTGCATTCATTATACACACACTGCACTCACACACACTGCACTCATATACACACACTGCACTCATATACACGCACTGCACTCCATTCATTATATACACACTGCATACACACACAGCATTCATATACACACTGCATTCATTATATACACACACTGTAAATAAATATTAAATTAGTATAATTTTTTTAGGATCTAATTTTATTTAGAAATTTACCAGTAGCTGCTGCATTTTCCACCCTAGTCTTATACTCGAGTCAATAAGTTTTCCCAGTTTTTTGGGGTAAAATTAGGGGCCTCGGCTTATATTCGGGTCGGCTTATACTCGAGTATATACGGTAAATGTGCAAAATCAACAATTAAACTCAGAATATTGGATCAAACTATGTTAAATTAAAAATCTTCAGATGTTGTACAGTTGCAAGAAAAAGTATGTGAACCCTTTGGAATGATATGGATTTCTGCACAAATTGGTCATAAAATGTGATCTGATCATCATCTAAGTCACAACAATAGACAATCACAGTCTGCTTAAACTAATAACACACAAAGAATGAAATGTTGCCATGTTTTTATTGAACACACCATGTAAACATTCACAGTGCAGGTGGAAAAAATATGTGAACCCTTGGATTTAATAACTGGTTGAACCTCCTTTGGCAGCAATAACTTCAACCAAACGTTTCCTGTAGTTGCAGATCAGACGTGCACAACGGTCAGGAGCAGGGCCAGATTAAGAGTCCAGTGTGCCTGGTGCTGACAATTATGATGGGCCTAATTACAGAATCCTATCGACTAAAAACACTAAAACGGTCATACCTCCCAAGCGTCATGTATAAGAAAACACATACTCGATGCTAATCTCTCTCTAAATTATGCTTTCATCTTTCAAGTAACTCCATACACCCTAACAGCAGTGTCCAGTGAAGCAGGAAGTCAATGGGCAGGGTAAAAGGGTGGGCCACTGATGCGAAAAACGTGACCAGAACTGCCAAAAGGGGCGAACATGTCCAAAAAGGGGGCATGTCTGTCCAAAGAATTGGAAGTCCAGCCTGGCATCAGTGTCCCTATGTATCACAGTGTCCCCATGTCGCCCAGTCCCCTAGTCTCCCAGTGTCTGTGTCCTCATTTCTCCCCATGTCCCCTGTGTCACTAGGATACTAGGGGACACTGAGATACCTGGGGACACTGGGACACAGAGGGGCACTGGGACACAGAGGGGCACTAAGACACTTGGGGACACTGGGAGACATGGGGGTACTTGTGGATACAGATACACTGGGTGGATACACTGGGAGGCATGGGGACACTGGGAGAAATGGGACACAGACACTGGGAGACATGGGAACACATATATTTGGGGATACTGAAAGACATGGGAACACAGACACTGGGAAACACTGAGACACGGGGACACTGAGACACTAGGGACACTGGCTGGGAGGCATGGGGACAGGAGACACTTGGGGACACTGGGAGATATGGGGGCACTTGTGGACATGGACATGTGGACACTGGGAGACATAGGGACACTGGGGACACAGAGACATGAAGACAATGAGCCACTAGGGACACTGGCTGGGAGACATGTGGACACTGGGAGACATGGGGACACAGACACTAGGGACACAGAGACATGGGGACACAGACACTGGGAAACTAGGGGACACCGGGAGCCATGGGGACACTGGCTGGAAGACACAGACATTTGGGGACACTGGGAGCCATAGGGACACTGAGAGACTTGGGGACACAGGGAGCCATGGGGACACTCGGGAGACATGGAGACACTGTGTCCCTAGTATCTCTGTGTCACAATGTGTCTCCCAATGTCCCTATGTCTCTCAGCATCCCCATCTTTGGGGAAGTGTCTCAGTGTCCCCTAGTTTCTCAGTGTCCCCATGTCTCCCTGCTGCCTTTCCCCTCATCCCTCGCTTCCCTGAGCTAAAGGCTGTCTCTGCAGGCCAGGAGCTGCTGTCTGAACTCTCTGCACTGTGTAGCTGCTCCCCCGCAAATCAGTGAGTAAAGAGACGCAGGGAGGGATATGCTGGAACTTCCTATCCCTGCCTCTCTCCACACACAGTGACCCCTACTGGCTGGTGCCGGTATTGCAGAGTAATTTCAGTTTATACTGAGAAAAATATCTGCATTTGTATTGCCAGTATTATTGCAATACCGGCATGGACAGGCAGCCTCAAATACCGTCTATGCTGGTAAAATACCAGTCAGGTGGCAAACCTAAGAATAGTGTGTAAAAAAAAATTAATAATAATATATATTTTTTTTTTTAATGGGCCTATTCCATGGGTCTGGGCCTGGAGCTGCAGCTCCATCAGCCCCTATGTTGATCCGGCCCTGGTCAGGAGTAATTCTTGACCATTCCTCTTTACAGAACTGTTTCAGTTCAGCAATATTCTTGGGATGTCGGGTGTGAATCGCTTTCTTGAGGTCAAGCCACAGCATCTCAATCGGGTTGAGGTCAGGACTCTGACTGGGCCACTTCAGAAGGCGTATTTTCTTCTGTTTAAGCCATTCTGTTGTTGATTTACTTCTATGCTTTGGGTCATTGTCCTGTTGCAATACCCCTCTTCTGTTGAGCTTCAGCTGGTAGACAGATGGCCTTAAGTTCTCCTGCAAAATGTCTTGATAAACTTGGGAATTCATTTTTCCTTCCATGATAGCAATCCGTCCAGGCCCTGATGCAGTAAAGCAGCCCCAAACCATGATGCCCCCACCACCATACTTGACAGTTGGGATGAGGTTTTGATGTTGGTGTGCTGTGCCTCTTTTTCGCCACACATAGTGTTGTGTGTTTCTTCCAAACAACTCAACCTTGGTTTCATCTCTCCACAGAATATTTTGCCAGTACTGCTGTGGAACATCTAGGTGCTCTTGTGCAAACGTAAATGTCCAGCAATGTTTTGTTTGGACAGCAGTGGCTTCCTCTGTGGTATCCTCCCATGAAATCTGTGATGAAGTGCCCTTCGCCACTTTGTCCTGGAGAGGCCTGCTTGCCTGCCTCCTCCCCGCGACTATGGCCCCTAGGAGATTGTACCCTCTTAAACCAGCATTTGGGCTTATGGACTTTTATTGGACTGTGTATGGCCCTTTAAGAACCGTCTGTGGGCACATTGCCCCTGGAAGATATTGCCTGTTAAAGACTATTTTAGCAGATTGGATTTTAAAAGACTCTTGCTGCCCCTTTAAATTGTATTGGAGCAGTTCTGCAGCTTTAAATTGGCACTTCGGATGCAGCTGAAGTGCCGAAGTAATCGAAGTGGCCGCCATTCGACAAGCGAACACGTGGCGGTGGCCATCTTTGTTCATTCGACCCTTACCTTCTCCTACACTCCGTTTTCAGCTGCAGAGACAAAGTCCCGTTCGGCAGTTTGAACTCACTGCTGTTCTAAGCTAAATGCACGAACGGCCCCGTTCGTGCATTCGAATGGGGCTTAGTCATTTTTCTGTGTAAAATAGACTGACCGCACAGCCCAAATCTATGGAACTGTTTTGGGCAGGAAAATGTGCTTGCGGTCGGTCATAAAGGACTCCTAGCTAACTTTTTTACTGGATGGATTTGTCTGATTTTTGAGAGTGTTTATGTTTAAAGTGTGCTGATTCTGAATATGTAATTGTTATGAAGATTGGACGTATATTTTGTAAGTTATAGTACATGTATAAAAACTGTATTTTTCCTGCTTGTGATAATTATGTTAACCCATTGTGTACCATAATTATATCACAGGCAGAGGGGAGGATTTTGTGTATAATTGCTGGGAGTGTTTTCTGTAATGTACGTGTGTTATTGGTTGTTCTGGAAAACCCTGTGGGTGGTCCTATGTAGGGAAAACTTGCATAAAAGAAGGCCCTTTTCTGCCAAGTAAAACAGATCTTCTTGACCCTCAACACGTAGTCTTGTCTCGTGATTGGAGGGAACTGCTAAATCACACTGGGGATTGCTATGCTCTACATACTCCCTTGAGCTTTAATCACTTAGCTCTTTTAAGAGCTTGTTCCTGATACGCTCTCCTGGAGGAGCGGTCTTCCCCACACGGTCCTGGAGGACAGTAGCTGATCCAGGGTGGAATGAAGATGGCGAGACTCCAGTTAAGCTACGGCGGTTGTGGAGTCTGCGGTGGTTGTGGTGTCCGGTGCGGTGCTTGTGGTCCTCGGCGCAAGCTAGGTGGCGTCCATTAATGGAAGGTTCCGTTACAAAATCCATTCTTGTTTAGTGTTTTATGTATTGTAGATTCACTAACCGGGATGTTAGCATTTGCCAGTGACTTTTGTAAGTCTTTAGCTGACAATCTAGGATTCTTCTTCACCTCATTGAGCAGTCTGCGCTGTGCTCTTGCAATCATCTTTACAGGACGGCCACTCCTAGGGAGAGTAGCAGCAGTGCTGAACTTTCTCCATTTATAGACAATTTGTCTTACCGTGGACTGATGAACAGCAAGACTTTTGGAGATACTTTTATAACCCTTTCCAGCTTTATGCAAGTCAACAATTCTTAATCGTAGGTCTTCTGAGAGCTCTTTTGTGCGAGGCATCATTCACATCAGGCAATGCTTCTTGTAACAAGCAAACCCAGAACTGGTGTGTGTTTTTTATAGGGCAGGGCAGCTGTAACCAACACCTCAAATCTCATCTCATTGATTGGACTCCAGTTGGCTGACATCTCACTCCAATTAGCTCTTGGAGATGTCATTAGTCTAGGGGTTCACATATTTTTTCCACCTGCACTGTGAATGTTTACATGGTGTGTTCAATAAAAACATGGCAACATTTTATTCTTTGTGTGTTATTAGTTTAAGCAGACTGTGATTGTCTATTGTTGTGACTTAGATGATGACCAGATCACATTTTATGACCAATTTGTGCTGAAATCCATATCATTCCAAATGGTTCACATACTTTTTCTTGCAACTGTATGTATGACAGTCTATTCCAAGGAAAAGTATAATAAAACAAAAGATAAACAACAAAATATAACTACGGATAATTATCCTATATAAATAAAATAAATATATATTTTTAGTACACAACACGTACAATATCTCAAGTATGTTATTCATTTATTGCTGTATTTATTTACCGTATACGGTTTAGATTTCTTCTTACTCAATAGTATTTGTACAGACATATTCCACCCTTAGTGTTTTCTCCTGTAAGATTGTGGATGGACCCGAGTTTATCAACCTACAATACTAATTATTATAAATGTTATCATTTTTGGCATATCAGCAATCTAAAATCTTTAGTTTCTATCTCAGAACCTCTAAGAAATATTTCCAGGTATAGAAAAAGGTCTCTATACAATGTTGTATATACCAATTTTGTACTCGATTACCTTCATAGTAATTGAATTGTGGGGTACTTCATTCATAAAAAAGTAGGTCTATGTATACATCATTACCTATTCAGGTTTATACCTCAATGACCCTAGAGGCTCCCATCTGATTGGGCAATCTCCGAGTTCTGACCAATAGAAAGGCCCATTCAGATATATCACCACCTTTATTCTTTCTGAACACTATTACGGGAGGCACACACTGCCAATCATCCATACAGTCCACCTATTGGGAACTGGGTTCCACCAATGACGTTTCATCCATACATATTTAAACCTTATTTTTTGGAGGCTAGTTACCCACTGTGGCAGAAGCAGCCACAAGAGACTGTTACACTAAATGTTACATTGTATTTGAACTGCATGTTAATGTAATCGGTCCCCGAACCAGAAACTCTTAGCCGGTTCAATCGGGAACCGATTGAAGTACCGAATGAAAGACCACCCTGCTGTGGTCGTGTGCCTCACCTTAAGGGAAGGCAACAATGTTGCAATATCCGTAATTGGGTTCGTGGGTGGCCGCCGTTCGCATAACGCCACGCCATAACTCTCGAGCGTCTGGAACTAAAATCGGACGCTCGACTACCCAGACACCGCTCAGACCTCCAGGACCACGGAAACGTACGATTCAAACTACCGAACGGTCCGCCGTTCGGTAGGATGAATCCCCCAGATTAGGGGATTCATCCGAACGTAGAATTAGAGCCGGATGGCTAAAATGTTCGGTACTTTTTATTCACTGAAATAGACCGACCGCAGGGCCAGAATCCATGGAGCTGTTTTCGGCTACCGAATCCCTGCGGTCGGTCAAAACTTTAACTGTCTGTAACTCCCGAACCCCTTGTCTGATCTGGGTGAATTTTGAGTATGTTGCTCACCCAGAACAGATCTACCAGGGGACTCTTATTTGTCTCCGTACCCCCTGTATTTAGGGGACATCCAGAAACTGGGGAAAACTCTGTTCCCACTAATGAGTTTAATCGCTAATCTAAGGGGAGGAGAGGGAGAGGAGGTGACCACAATGTGATTGGATACTGTAAGTTACCTCCCTTGCATGGGAAAAAGACATAAAAGCAAATGTGTGAATAAAGCTGACAGTTGACCTCCAAGCTATGTGTCGTCTAGTTCTTGGAGGGAAGGGATTGTAACTACGCTACCTGTTTTGTATCTGTCTTGGATTGCTGTTCCTGTCTACCAGCGGAGATACCTTGGATCATACCTCTACTCCGCTACAATTGGTGGCAAGCGACGGGATCGTAACTACACAGCCGGTGAATGGAAACGGATTATACCCTTTTGAAACGGGACACGCTAAAAGAGTTACTAGAAGCGAGAGGGAGGACAGCAAGCAACAAAACAAAGGCTGTCCTGATCGCAGAGCTCATGGAAGGAGACAGAGTCGCAGCTGCTGCAGCACCTCCGAGGGAGGAGGAGGAATCCGAGTTTGCCAGGGAGTATAGGAGCAGGATGGCTCTATTCTCACCAGCCTTAGCGAAGCAGATGGCAGACCGGGTTTACAACGATGTACAGGCGTACCTCATGCTGTGAACGACGCAGAGGAACCAACAAGCGGGGGAAGGAAGCACAACGTCTGTCCCTACCCCGCCAGCAAAAGCAAAAATACCTTACCAGTCATTCAAAGCATTAGTTGATACAGAGGGGGATATTGATGGCTATTTACAGGACTTTGAACGGTTGTGCCAGCTGCATGCCATCAGCACCCTAGACCAAGTACCCTTGCTGGGTGGTAACCTATCAGGCCGCGCAGCGGATGCCTACCGAGCCATGCCGGCGGAGGATATCCGGGACTATCAGAAGGTAAAGCAAACCCTTCTCGCACGGTATGCCATTACACCTGAGGCATACCGAATACAGTTCCGGGCACTACTCAAACCAGAAAAAGACTCGCATGCAGAATTCGCACACCGGCTACAGCGTGCAGCTACCGGGTGGATGGAGGCAGCGAAAGCCATCACGTCCCAAGAGATCATGCAGTTGGTGGTGCTGGAACAATTTTACACACACTTGACCCCCGAACTACAGGACTGGGTAAGGGATCGGAAACCCTGCACCTTACAAGAAGCCGCTAAGCTAGCGGATGAGCATCAGGACACCCGGCGAGAACAACGCTCATCCACTAAAGTACAAGCCACGCCAACCGTGGCCCGACCTACCCCAGTAGATTTTCCCCGACCAGGGGGGACATGCCAGTCACAACCCCCCCGGTACAACCACAGGGCACACATCCGGTGCCATACCTGTAACCAGCTTGGTCACGTACAACGAGACTGTCCCCGAAACCGGGCCAGGCCAGCCTGGACCCCTCAACGACCACCGCCTACCCCTCGAGCCGCAGTTCACTGCTATCAGACAAGAGCATTGGCTCAACCTTTCACCCCTACTCAAATAGAGGAACCCTTGGGCACCCTCCATGAGGTAAACCCGGTGCAGGCGGCATCGGACAACCGCCAAGGCCACCGACAAGTGGTCCATGTAGAGGGAAAGCGGATGGAGGGATTAAGAGATTCCGGGGCCACCATCACTCTGGTACGGAACCATCTAGTGGCCCCGGACCATCTCACAGACTGTATTGCAGTGCGAGTGGCAGGGGGAGCCATCTACAAAGTACCCACTGCTAAACTACATTTGGACTGGGGAGCGGGGGCAGGACAAATTGAAGTGGGGATGATGCAGGACCTGCCTGCGGATGTTATTTTGGGGAATGATTTGGGGGAGCTAACCTCCGCTTTCGTTACACGACCACCTCCACAAGAGGCTTACCCGGTCGTCACCCGTCAACAGGCTCGCACCACGGCACCACACACCGACTCTGAGGCTCAGGTAAGCCTGACCCCCCCTGATCACACTGTGTTACCCTGGGATGCCCCATTAGAATTTGGTAGTGAGGTCGCCCTAGACCCGTCCCTACAGGTTTACAAGGACCGGATAGATAAAAACCAGAATGGCAGCGAAGGGGAGAGGTATGCTTGGGATAAGGGGTTATTGTACCGGTATGCAGAAAAGGTAGTAGCTGGATCTATCCCCGTCCCCATCAAACAGTTAATTGTGCCTCGAAAGTATAGGCGAGAATTAATGCGAATTTCCCACAACATCCCCATGTCAGGCCACCTAGGGATCAGCCGAACCAAACATCGGCTGCTGCAGAATTTCTTCTGGCCAGGGATATCCCAGGATATTAAGCAGTACTGTAATACCTGTGATACCTGTCAGAGAGTGGGAAAAAGGGGGGACCGATACAAGGCCAAACTACACACCCTACCCATCGAAGAGCCCTTTAGCCGGGTAGCGGTAGACATAATCGGGCCGCTGAAACGACCGAGCCCCTCTGGCAAGAAATACATATTGACCGTAGTAGACTATGCCACTAGATACCCCGAAGCAGTAGCCCTGACGAATGTACACGCCGAGACCATAGTAGACGCCCTTATGCGCATATTTACCCGTATGGGGATTCCCCGGAAGATTATTTCGGATAGGGGTACCCAATTCACGGCCGAGGTCACTCACCAGCTTTGGAAAGTATGCGGGGTCCAAGCTATCCTTAACTCCCCATACCACCCCCAGTCCAATGGCCTCTGCGAACGTTTCAATGGAACGCTAAATCAAATGCTCCGCACGTTCGTAGCAACCCAGAAAGACTGGGAGCGGTTCTTACCCCATCTCCTGTTCGCCTACCGAAAGGTGCCCCAAGAGTCCACTGGGTTCTCCCCTTTCGAATTGTTGTTCGGAAGGAGAATAAGGGGCCCCCTAGATCTAATCAGAGAACACTGGGAGGGGGGAACGACCATTAGCGGCACCCCTATCGTACCCTATGTGTTGGAGTTCCGGAACCGCTTGGAGGAATTGACCCAGGCTGTGCTTAACAACCTCCAGGCGGCCCAGACCCGCCAGCGCCAATGGTATGATAGGGGAGCCAGGGACCGCAGCTTTCAGGTCGGCCAGAAGGTGCTAGTCCTACGACCCGTCCCTACTGATAAGCTGCAGGCTTCCTGGCGGGGCCCATTCAAGGTGGTAGAGCAAGTCTGCGATACCACCTATATAATTGGCCCCTGCGCCGGGACCGGAGACAGACGCATGTTCCATGTGAACATGCTGAAACCCTACCGCGAGCGCACAGAGGAAGTATCCGCCATCTGCGCCTCGGCTGCTGAGGACGCAGATAACCTACCCCTCCCGGACTTGCTAGCCCGAGAAACCCTGCAAGAGGATCTAGCAGCTGTACAGTTAGGAGAACGCTTGAATCCCCAGGAAAGCCCAGGCCCAAAGTTTAATTAGGGAAAAAGGAGCCACTTTTGCCAACCTCCCGGGATATACCCCGTTAGCTACCCATCGAGTGGAAACCCTAGATCCGACCCCGCTCCGTCAAGCGCCCTACCGCATTCCCGAAGCAGTGAGGGGGAACATGTACAGGGAGCTGAAGGACATGTTGCAGTTAGGGGTAATTGAGCCTTCGGATAGCCCCTGGGCATCCCCAGTGGTACTCTTGCCGAAGCGGGATGGAACTACCCGCTTCTGCGTAGATTACCGGAGGCTCAATGATAAAACCGTGTCCGACGCCTATCCCATGCCCCGGATAGACGAACTATTAGACAAAATGGCCAGGGGCAAATACTTAACCACCATTGATCTTTGCAAGGGATATTGGCAAATCCCTCTGGCCGAGGACGCTATTCCCAAATCGGCCTTCGTCACCCCATTTGGCCTGTACCAATTCAGGGTCATGCCATTTGGGATGAAGAATGCCCCGGCCACCTTCCAGAGGATGGTGGACCGACTATTAGACGGGTTTCAGGAGTACGCTTGCGCCTATTTAGACGACATAGCCATCTTTAGTTATTCCTGGGCAGATCATCTGGACCATATCGGGGCCGTACTAGACCGCATCAGAGAAGTCGGACTGACCCTCAAACCCAGTAAATGTCATATAGGGATGGCAGAGGTCCAATATCTAGGACACCGAGTAGGCAGCGGCCAACAAAAACCCGAGCCAGACAAAATAGAGGCCGTAGCTAAATGGCCAACCCCCCGCACTAAAACCCAGGTACTAGCCTTTTTGGGGACCGCAGGGTATTACCGAAAGTTCGTACCTAACTACAGCGCCCTGGCCAAGCCCCTTATCGACTTAACCCGCAAGAACTCCCTAAATTAGTAGTATGGGCCCCAGAGTGTGAACAGGCATTCCAACTCCTGAAAAATGCTCTGGTTAATGCTCCTGTGTTAGCTGCTCCCGATCCAACTAAACGCTTTCTCGTTCATACAGACGCTTCAATGTTTGGATTGGGAGCAGTACTGAGCCAGATCGGAGCAGATGGCGGTGAACATCCGGTAGCTTACCTCAGCAGAAAACTTTTACCCAGAGAAGTAAGCTACGCCGCCATCGAAAAGGAATGCCTTGCCGTGGTGTGGGCCCTCAAGAAGCTGCAGCCCTATTTGTATGGGCAAACTTTCTCACTGCTCACAGATCACAACCCGTTGGTCTGGCTGAACCGGGTGTCAGGGGACATTGCCAGGCTGCTGCGCTGGAGCTTGGCGCTGCAGCCATTTGATTTTAACATCCAATATCGCCCGGGGAAGCTCAATGGAAATGCAGACGGGTTATCTCGACAGACTGAACTGGACCAGTGATCTGTGGGTACTCCTCCAGACATCCCCAAGCCGATCCGTTGGGATCAGACTGTGTATGCTGGCTTGGTTCTGGGGGAGCATTGTGGCAGAACTTTAACTGCCTGTAACTCCCGAACCCCTGGTCTGATCTGGGTGAATTTTGAGTATGTTGCTCACCCAGAACAGACCTACCAGGGGACCCCTTATTTGTCTCCGTACCCCCTGTATTTAGGGGACATCCAGAAACTGGGGAAAACTCTGTTCCCACTGAGTTTAATCGCTAATCTAAGGGGAGGAGAGGGAGAGGAGGTGACCACAATGTGATTGGATACTGTAAGTTACCTCCCTTGCATGGGAAAAAGACATAAAAGCAAATGTGTGAATAAAGCTGACAGTTGACCTCCAAGCTATGTGTCGTCTAGTTCTTGGAGGGAAGGGATTGTAACTACGCTACCTGTTTTGTACCTGTCTTGGATTGCTGTTCCTGTCTACCAGCGGAGATACCTTGGATCATACCTCTACTCCGCTACACCCACTAAAGAGCCGTCTAACCGGCGAAACGTGCATCGGGGCTCCAACAATCCCTATGACCATATTTATGATTGGGTTATTTTACTTATAATTTACCGCTTATATTATTCGAAGGAGAAGACCCTTTTTCCTCCTTTCATCAATCTATTTGTCTAGGTATTACAGGATTAGGTTGTGTCCGCTAACTAGTGATAGCTAGTTTTTGCTTTGATACAAGCGGAGGTGCCCTCAAAGGCACAACACAGAATGTTATGTTAGCAGGACTATAAACCTATTTTTCCAATTTTGTTCTCTTTTTTGTTCTGTTAAACACTTATAGTTTTTGGTGTATTCCGACACATACACTGCCGGACTTTGTGGGACTTCTTTCCCCTATATCCCTACCCAGTCAACACATAGGGTCATTTAGAATTATTGCAACTTATAGACAATAGTTCACATATTTGTTGTAGTTTATTCTCAGATTACCCTGTATGCTTAGATCAAGATATCAAGATATATCAAGATATCAATGTATATACTTCTCTATTTTCTTATTATCTTTTGTGACTATACTATGGCTTCACATTTTGTTAGGGACCAGGAACCAGATAGAGGCAGAACATAGATGCAAAACACCTTTATTAAAACAATAGCAAAAATAAAATAAACCAAAGCAGGTAGTCAGACGAGCAGAGAGCAGCAGAGTCATGAACAAGGCCAGAAGTCAGGAACACACAGGAAACAGGGAGTCTTCTGGGAAACAGGAAACCACGCAAAGGCATGGAGGTACTGGGACTTGCTGCTTAAATAGGCTGCACTGACTAGCAACAGGGCAGGCTACGAACAATCAGGTGAGTAACCGTGGCAACATTAATGAAGGAGCTGATCGTTAAAATTCCCGACAAGGAGGGGGCGGGGCCTGGCCATCATGGTGGATAGATGCACATGGTGAGAGCTCCTCACATAAAGCTTCGATTCCACTACTTAGAGAGGGGATCATACCCACAGCGAACACTCAAACAAGTACCTACCTAACCTGAATGCTGGGGTAACCTCCCGACCAAGTTTGGAGCTCCGCCAAGTAGCCTCGTGGTCCGAAAGGCTTTTGCGGCCTAGACGCCTAGGATACTCCATGGAGAGGAGAAATGGCCGATCTCCTAGCCTGGACATGCCGGCGTCCACAGAACCGACTCTAACGCCCTGTTCCCCCCCCCCTTTGGACCGGTGGGGGATATCCCGGTCCCCACTGGTGTAATCTTGGAGCTTACCCTACACAACAAAGAGAAACTACAGCTCTAAACGAAGGCAGCCCGCTACCTAAAATGGCGGCACCACCAGGGCCTACAGCAACAGAAGCCTGCTCACAGCCACCCGCCACTGTGGACCCGCTCCTACAAGCATTTGACAGAATATGCTCAGAATTCTGGAAGAAACTCACTGACCGAGCTCTTGCTGCTGCTCACATGGCACAAGCAGTGGTACCTCGGATCAGGTCTGCTGACGCATCCCGGCGCAATCCTCATGCAGCAGCAGCGTGGAGACACAAGCAACGGGCACACAAGCGCCGAAGCAATGGCACCTGGGCGAGAGGGCCGGGGAGATCACAACCTCTGTTGCGCTCCCGGATAGGGAGCCACGGCGTAAACCGACGACCAAATCCCGGACCTTTCTGCCGCCCCCAGAGGGCGAAGACACTCATCGCAGAGACTCCTCACGTCCAGAGAGCTGCTCGTATGAGCACCTGGAGAGGGACACAACGGCGGACCAAGTATACAGACATGGACAGAGACTTACCGGGTGGCACACTGCCCTTGACGCTCAGGGGAATAGGCTGAACCTGGTATTAGTCCAAACGCCTGCACAACGCAGTCACCTGCATAGGCGGTTGCCACATTGCACACTACACACTACACCCTTCTCTTACCTATTTTAAAATCGTTAAGGTTACTGATAGTAATGTTGTCCCAACAATTAGCGACACACTGTAATGCTCGACTATAATGTCTAGTCTTATCACCAGTGGTTTACTTTAACTTTCTAGAGTAACATCGCAGCAAGATATACAGACATATAACAAATGAAGCCTCTCCCTTACACTAGCCTATAACTTGCCTATTGAATGTTTCTTGATTTAACTCACATGTCTAGCTATTTAACTATTTGATATTACTGTACACGCCTGTTACTCATTACTGTTATTCTCATGCCTACAAACTAACATATAAAAATGTGCTTGTAAATCATCTGTCCCGCATGTTTAGCGTGGAAAAAACTTGAGGATTGCTCTCGGGGCACCTCAGGCCTGCATGTACCCATTATACGCACTGCAAAAAAAAATAAAAAATTCCCGACAAGGTAGGCGTAAGCACATCTAAGCCCCTCCCCTCTCGGCAGTAGTGCGGTCATATGGGAGGGTTTGCACTGTTCATTATGGATGCCTTGCAGTGTTAGTTTGGAGGACCTTTCGCCGGGGAGGATACAGACATGCCTGTGCCCTCCCCCTTATGGATACAGACGAGGCGCAACACGGATGGATGGGCGGCGTTATAGAAGGGGGCGGATATTTCCTGGCTGCCTCACAGCGCCCGACAGGCGGAGCTACACAACACTATCCTGTTTGGGTTGGTACTAACACACCCATGCCTTCCCTGTGAAGTGATTAACCGGTGGTAAGGTCGTCAGACTCCCCTGATTGGTTATGCAGCAGTTGGCTAATTGGAGATTCGCTATTTATACCACACACATGGAAGGTATGGTTATTATGCCCCTGACGACGCTATAGTTAGACGCCGAAACGCGCGTCAGGCTTTTTACTTTTTCACATGTAGGGAGCACTTTGTGATTTTCTTTTATTATTTTTGTGACTATTGAGATTGAGGGAATTCTGGTGCAGGTAGGTACTAGCCTTGTGAAGTGCCAAGGTAAATAAGGACATATGGAGCTGCTGACCCATTATAGCCTCATCTTTGTCTCTTAGGAGCTGGGGATTTTTGTTATTTGGGGTGGGCCTCATGAGGAACTCATGTCCTCTATTCTCTAGGTATTAAGTGTAAGGGGCAGGCAGAGTCCGGTTTTAGGACCTCCGGTTTACCCACTTATTCTTTGAAGACATTTTCCAAGGCAGGGTTCTTTTTCCCATGCATAATTTTAGGAGTTATACTCGCTACCATTGATCAAGTATACCTGATATCTCCTACCCCTCCCTTTTTGGTCTGTCTATTATTATTATTTTATTATTTATATAGCGCCATCAGATTCCGTAGCGCTGTACAAAGGGTATGAGTAGTGGACACTTGGAGGTGTCCCTAGGGGCAATGTAAACACTGCCTTTTCTCTGAAAACACAGTGTTTGCATGAAAATGCCTGAAGGGAGCTATTATACTCACCATAACAACTACATTAAGCTGTTTACTCTACATTAAGCTGTAGTTGTTCTGGTGACTATAGTGTCCCTTTAATGACTAAAAGTAGAAACTGAATGAGGGAAGAGTGGTTCCCTAAAAGGGAGATCCTGAGTAAAAGATAATGCTTTATTAATATTAAGTTAAAATCACATTAAGTGAACAATACCACGCACAACACCCCAAGTTAGAAGAAAAAAGTGATACAAAAAAAGCTGCTTTTAATGATTTAAAAGAAGATAAATAAATCCCGGATCCATGCTAAACTCTTTTTCCCCCTTTGCTTTTTTTTTTGTTGCACGTTTTGAATGCTGGTGTTTGTTTCCATTTTGAAACACATGTATGAATTTTAATATTAATAAAGCTATGTTGTTTAGGGGGAAATATATATTTTTCTAAAGAAAGTTACTTATACAGGCAGTTATAAATATATTTCTCTTTGGTTAGTTTATTTCTTTGAAAACGCATTAGGCCTCAATAAAGGGAATTCTGAAATAGTATTGTAAGGAAACCTAGGATATCCAATCCTCATTTGGTAGTTTTCTCCCGAACCGCCAGAGCATCAGTGATCACTGATTACAGCTCTCCGTTCGGTAGATGAAATAAACAAAATCCATACGAATACAATAGTTTTACAAGATGATTCTCTTAATAAAGCATACAAATCCCCAAACATCTGCCGAAGTCTAGAAGAAGGGTGCAACAGAACTGGCTTTTAATGATCACACACTGGCTTTTATGCAAGTCCCCATGCAAGGGGACATCCCACAGGGAGGGACAAAGTACAACCAATCATTTACAAGAAAAATTTAAAACACTCCCAGCACAAACATACAATTCCCTCCCCTAGTCCTGGAGATAATCAAGTCAGATAAAGTAATAACTTGATTATCTCCAGGCAGACAAATTACAGTTTTCCCCCATATTCAGAACACCCCTTTAGGCATATAGTATGCCCAGCAAACAATATGTTTCCTGATAGCCCCCATCTGGGTGACCAACATATTCAAATTTCACCCAGATCGGTTCAGGGGTTCTCAAAAACTATGGAAGTCTTTTGTGACCGGCTAACCGAGTTTGGGTAGATTTGCCGGTCTATTTTGTTAAGTAGCAAAAACCGAATAATCCCACAAATGGTTTCCCCTGACTCTTAGCAGCGATTGTTCCCCTCATTCGAATGAACAAAAGTACCGAACAGCGCTCTTCTAGCTGTTCGGGAAATAAAGATCCAGCGTTCGTTTGTTGAGACCGGTGTTCGGGAAGTCGAGTGTCCGATTTCAGTTCCAGACACTCGACGACCAAGTCCCGCTGCCTTTGTTCACATAAAAAAAGGTGGCCGCCGTTTTCTCAGCCACATGGTGTTTGGTAGTACGAACACCGGCCGCACAGGTAGAGGGATCAATTGAGGCATTCTTTGAAGTTTAACGAGCCAGGGGGGTGGTCTTTGTTCGGTAGTTACATCTACCGAATGAACAGGGAAGACATATTGAGCATAAAAGAGGTATTTCTTCACAAGTATTTTCCCTAATAAGCACTCCGTAGTACTTCTGTTCTCATTGCAAGTGACCCCTTCTATTTTTCCCAGCACGGCACTCTCTATGTCCTCCTGGCCCTCTCTGTCTCTCCAGCCTGACCCTCTCAATGTCCTACTATGCCACTATGTCTTCTTCTTCCTGGCCCTCTCTATCTCTTCTTATCAATCACTCTCTATGTCCTCCTGGCCTTCTCTATCACCTCCAACCTGCCACCCTCTTTGTCCTCCTGGCCTTCTCTATCACCTCCAACCTGCCACTCTCTATGTCCCCCTGGCCCTCTCTATCACCTCCAACCTGCCACTATCTATGTCCCCCTGACCCTCTCAATGTCCTACTACACCACTATGTCGTCTTCTTCTTCCTGACCCCCTCTATCTTTTCCAATCTATCACTCTCTATATCCTCCTGGCCTTCTCTATCACCTCCAATCTGCCACTCTCTATGTCCCCCTGGCCCTCTCTATCACCTCCAACCTGCCACTCTCTATGTCCCCCTGGCCCTCTCTATCACCTCTAACCTGCCACTCTCTATGTCCTCCCGGCCCTCTCTATCACCTCCAACCTGCCACTCTCTATGCCCCCCTGGCCCTCTCTATCACCTCCAACCTGCCACTCAAAATGTCTAACTGGCCCTCTCTATCTTATCCAGCCCTGCACTCTCTATGTCCTCCTGCCCATATTTATCTCTTCCAGCTCTGCACTGTCTGTGTTCTCCTGTCCCTCACTATCTCTTCCAATTCATCACTCTCTATGTCCTCCTGGCCCTCTCTTTCACCTCCAATCTGCCACTCAAAATGTCTTCCTGACCCTCTCTATCTCTTCCAGCCCTGCACACTCTATGTGCTCCTGGCCCTCTGTATCTCCTCCAGCCTGGCACTCTCTATATCCTCCTGGAACTTGCTATCTCCTACAGCCCGGTGCTCCCTTTGTTTTCCTGATCCTCTATATCTCCTACAGCCCCGTGCTCTCTATGTCTTCCTGTCTGATCCTATCTCCTCCCATCTTGCCTTCTCTACGTTCTACTACCTGACCCTCTCTGTCTCCTCCTCCTAACGGTCACCTTCTGTTGTTGCCTCTGGGTGCATTCGTATCTGTCTTTTGGTTGTTTTTTTTTGTATATCAGTGATGTCCTCTGATACTCACACATGTGAGTAAAAGTTACCTGTATGTGATCCTGATACTGAGTGTATTCTCTCTGCGGCTGTTATTTTCTCTGACAAGTCGTGCGTTGTTCCCTTTGTTTTCTCTGTACGTGAGGGAACACTCACTGTGAGTGAGGCTTCCCTGTAATTATTACATGTAAATACCTGTCAGTATGAGTGAGACTGCCTTTTGTGCTCGTTTCCCAAGGTATCTATGTCTTTCTGAACTTAAAGGGACACTCCGGACCTCCAAAGCAATTTATCTTGCTGAAGCACTTTGTGTTGAGTGTATCCTCTTTTTTTCATTTTGCAAAAAGTGCAAGTTTCAATTGAAATTGACACTTTTATAAATTAACCTGGTTACACCCCCCCTGGCTGTCAATCTGTTACTTCCTGCTTTGCTTAGCTCAGTGGAGATAAACTCAAGAGACAGCAATTGCCCAAAACACCTGCCTTGCAGAGACTTCTCGTTAAGGTGCTTTGGGAAGTCTGTGATTGGACAGCCACAGAAAGTCTGGGCGGGGTTAGAAGAGGGTTTACAATGGCTGCAGACAAGAGATCTGCAGGTTTTATAAGCTGTTTTAGATACAGTCATTAAATGTATCCATGTTTTCATTGTGAGTATATTTTTCAAGCAGTGATTTATTTTTTTTTTCTTTTGGGGGGGCAATGGAGTGCTCCTTTAATAAGTGATGCTCTCTTTCTCAAAGCGTGTTTATGTTTGTACTGTATCGCGCACGTACTATGAGCATATATACGGTCAATTAATATTTCAAATCCATTCACACTGACTGTACAGTGTGCATATACTGTGTATCTGTATACTGCCGATCCATTCACACTGTCATTGTACTGTGTGTATACTGTGTATCTGTATACTGCCGATCCATTCACACTGTCATTGTACTGTGTGTATATTGTGTATCTGTATACTGCCGATCCATTCACACTGTCATTGTACTGTGTGTGTACTGGGTATCTGTATACTGCCGATCCATTCACACTGTCATTGTACTGTGTGTATACTGTGTATCTATATACTGCCGATCCATTCACACTGTCATTGTACTGTGTGTATACTGTGTGCTGCGGATCCATTCACACTGTCACTGTACTGTCTGTGTGTGTATACTTTGTAACTGTATACTGTCGCTCCATTCACACTGTCACTGTACTGTGTGTATACTGTGTATCTGTATACTGCCGATCCATTCACACTGTCATTGTACTGTGTGTATACTGTGTATCTGTATACTGCCGATCCATTCACACTGTCATTGTACTGTGTGTATACTGTGTATCTGTATACTGCCGATCCATTCACACTGTCATTGTACTGTGTGTATACTGTGTATCTGTATACTGCCGATCCATTCACACTGTCATTGTACTGTGTGTGTACTGGGTATCTGTATACTGCCGATCCATTCACACTGTCATTGTACTGTGTGTATACTGTGTATCTATATACTGCCGATCCATTCACACTGTCATTGTACTGTGTGTATACTGTGTATCTGTATACTGCCGATCCATTCACACTGTCATTGTACTGTGTGTATACTGTGTATCTGTATACTGCCGATCCATTCACACTGTCATTGTACTGTGTGTATACTGTGTATCTGTATACTGCCGATCCATTCACACTGTCATTGTACTGTGTGTGTACTGGGTATCTGTATACTGCCGATCCATTCACACTGTCATTGTACTGTGTGTATACTGTGTATCTATATACTGCCGATCCATTCACACTGTCATTGTACTGTGTGTATACTGTGTATCTATATACTGCCGATCCATTCACACTGTCATTGTACTGTGTGTATACTGTGTGCTGCGGTTCCAATAACACTGTCACTGTACTGTCTGTGTGTGTATACTTTGTAACTGTATACTGTCGCTCCATTCACACTGTCACTGTACTGTGTGATTACATTGATAAGCCACAATGTTAAATCCACCCACAGGAAAAGTGAATAGCATTGATTATGCCATTACAATGGCACCTGACAAGGGGTGGGATATATTGGGCAGCAAGTCAACATTCAGTTCTTGAATTCCATGTGTTGGAAGCAAGAAAAATGGGCAAGTGAAAATATTTTGCCAATATTTTGCCAAGGGCCAAATAGTGATGGCTAGAAAACTGGGTCAGAGCATGGCAAAAAATGGCAAGTCTTGTGGGGTGTTCCTGTGATGCAGTGGTTAGTACCTACCAAAAGTGGTGCAAGGACAACTGGTGGATCAGCGTCAGGAACATGGGCGTTTAAGGCACATTAATGCATGTGGGGAGCGAAGGCTAACCCGTCTAGTCCGTCTAGACAAGCTTCTGTAGCTCATATTGCTGAAAAACCTAATGCAGACCATGATAGAAAGGTGTCAGAACACAAAGTGTATCACAGTTTGCTGCGTATGAGACTGTGTAGTCGAAGACCAGTCAGAGTCCCCATGATGACCCCAGTCCACCGTCGAAAGCACCTTCAATGGGAACGTGAGCATCATAACTGGAGCATGGAGCAATGCAAGAAGGTTGCCTGGTCTTTTGCCTGGTCTTTTAGATCATGGTCAGGTATATGTGTGTCATTTACCCAGGAAAGAGATGGTAGCAGGATGCACTATTAGAAGAAGGCAAGCTGATAATGTTATACTGTGGGGAATGTTCTGCTCGGAAATATTGGTCCTGGCATTCATGTGGTTGTCATTTGAACACGTATCACCTACCTAGAGATTGTTGCAGACCACGTACACCCCTTCATGGCAATGGTGTTTCCTGATGGCAGAGGCCTTTCAGCAGGTAAATGCGCATGTTTGGGGATCATGACAAATAGTTCAAGGTGTTACCTTGGCCTCCAAATTCCCCAGATATCAATCTAAATGAGCATCTGTGGGATGTGTTGGAACTCGCAGGACTTAAAGGATCTGCTTCTAATGGTGCCAGATACCACAGGACACGTTCAGAAGTCATGTGTAGTCCATGTCACAACGAATCAGAGCTATTCTGGAAACACGAGGGGACATACATCGTATTAGGGAGGGGGTTTTAATGTTGTGGCTGATCGGTGTATATATTGTGTAACTGTATACGGACGATCTATTCACATTGTCACTGTACTGTGACCGTCTTCTTTTAGGGGTATAGATGCTTCACATTTAAAAAGCAAGAAATATGTAATTTGTAAAAAAAAAGTGTAGCGAACATTGTGTTCATTGTTTTTTTAATCCCCTTGCTTTTTTTCCTCCATTTTTTTCAAATCTATTCCCTCTCTGTTTCCTTCTTTCTCTGCATTCCATTTTTTGTGGCTTCCCAATTCATACCTCTTTGCTCTTTCTCCCTCTCTAACAAAACACGTGTTACTTGACCTCCATACTTTTATCCCCTTATTCCAATACCATTTCTCTTTCTCTTGCCTGTGCCTCCTGGCTCTCCCCCTATCGCTCTTTCTCTGTCTCTCCCCCTATCGCTCTGTTTCTCTCTCACCTGTGTGTCCTGTGTCTTCCCCATCGCTCCTTCGCCTGTCTCCCCCCCCATCGCTTTGTTTCTCTCTCTCTCTTGCCTGTGCCTCCTCTCTCTCCCCCATCGCTTTGTTTCTCTCTCGCCTGTGCCTCCTGTCTCTCCCCCAATCGCTCCTTCGCCTGGCTCTCCCCCTTCGCCTGTGCCTCCTGGCTCTCCCCCTATCGCTCTTTCTCTGTCTCTCCCCCTATCGCTATGTTTCTCTCTTTCTCACCTGTGCGTCCTGTGTCTTCCCCATCGCTCCTTCGCCTGTGCCGCCTGTCTCCCCATTGCTTTGTTTCTCTCTCTCTCTCTCTCGCCTGTGCCTCCTGTCTCTCCCCATCACTCTGTTTCTCTCTCTCGCCTGTGCCTCCTCTCTCTCCCCCTATCGCTCCGTTTCTCTCTCTGTCCTGTGCCTCCTCTCTCTCCCCCTATCGCTCCGTTTCTCTCTCTGTCCTGTGCCTCCTCTCTCTCCCCCTATCGCTCCGTTTCTCTCTCTGTCCTGTGCCTCCTGTCTCTCTCCCTATCGCTCTTTCTTTCTCTCTCGCCTGTGCCTCCTGTCTCTCCCCCCTATCACTCCTTTGCCTGTGCCTCCTGTCTTTCCCCCTATTGCTCTGTTTCTCTCTCTCTTGGCTGTGCCTACTGTCTCTCCCCCTATCGCTCTGTTTCTCTCTCTCGCCTGTGCCTCCTGTCTCTCCCCCTATCGCTCTGTTTATCGCTCTCTTGCCTGTGCCTCCTGTCTTTCCTGCATCGCTCTGTTTCTCTCTCTCTCACCTGTGCCTCCTGTCTCTCCCCCTATTGCTCCTTCGCATGTGCCTCCTGTCTCTCCCCCTATTGCTCTGTTTCTCTCTCTCATCTATGCCTCTTGTCTCTCTCCCTATTGTTCACTTGCCTGTGCCTCCTGTCTCTCCCCATCGCTTTGTTTCTCTCTCTCTCTCACCTGTGCCTCCTGTTTCTCCCCCATCGCTTTGTTTCTCTCTCTCTCTCACCTGTGCCTCCTGTTTCTCCCCCATCGCTCTGTTTCTCTCTCTCTCTCGTCTGTGCCTCCTGTCTCTCCCCCTATCACTGTTTTACTCTCTTACCTGTGCCTCCTGTCTCTCCCCATCGCTCCTTTGCCTGTGCCTTCTGTCTCTCATATCGTGCTCCCTCTCACCTATGCTTCCTATCTCTCTCATCTCTCACCTGTGCCTGCTCTCTTATGTGTCTCTCTCCTGTCTCTCTTTTTCGTTTTCAAATTCTCTCCTGACTCACTGTCGCTGTGCCTCTTTTCACCTGTCTTTGTCTTTCTCTGATTGCATTCATTTCTGTATTCACCTTCTTTTCAAATGATATAATTTCATTCCTTTCTCTATCACTCTCACATCTCACCCCTATCCCTGACTAACCCTTGAACGTCCACCATGTATTTACTTCCCTCACTCTCTCCATTTTTCCCATTTCTTTTCCTCACTCTCTCACTTTACACGTTTCTATTCCTCACTCTCTCACTTTGCACGTTTCGTTCCCTCACTCTCTCCCTTTTTTCCCATTTCGTTCCCTCACTCTCTTACTTTGCCCATTTCTTTCCCTCACTCTCTCCCTTTTTTCCCATTTCGTTCCCTCACTCTCTCCATTTTTACCCATTTCTTTTCCTCACTCTCTTACTTTGCCCATTTCTTTTCCTCACTCTCTCCCTTTTTGCCCATTTCTTTTCCTCACTCTCTCCCTTTTTTCCCATTTCTTTTCCTCACTCTTTCCATTTGCACGTTTCTTTTCCTCACTCTCTCACTTTGCACATTTCTTTTCCTCACTCTCTCCATTTGCACGTTTCTTTTCCTCACTCTTTCCATTTGCACGTTTATTTTCCTCACTCTCTCACTTTGCACGTTTCTTTTCCTTACTCTCTTGTTTCAATCTTTTTTTTCCATTCCCTATTTTCCCATGTCACTGTCTCATTGTACTCTTTTATTGAGTGGATTTTTCTCTCTCTCTCTCTCTCTCTCTTCTCACAACTATCACCCTCCTTCTGCACTGTGTGTCTCTTGTTTTTCATAGTGCCGAAGAAGATTCATGCCAGAAATTTATTCCTTTCATTGGGGTGAGTAACGCCAATTACTTCTTCACCTGTACTATGTAGTTGTAATCTATGTATCTGTCCTTCAATAGTGTAATACCCGGTGTTACTCTATCTGTCCTTCCTATAGTGCAGGCAACCTTCAGCACCGCAGATGTTTCGGACACCCCTTCTCTCCACTCGTCATACTCGATTTACCAACTGACACTTTTGATCACTCCCTCCTTTAGCAAAATATACCTTTCTTTTCTACTCATGGTTAGGCCCTTTTCTCCTTTAAAACATATTTCTGACACACCTGCCCAATCCTCTGCCTTTTTTCTTACCAGAAGCTTCAGGATTCTGTTTGTGGCACCTTCTCCATCTTCACATCCTCTCTTTGCAAATTACTTGATTCTATTGAATATCAATATCACTTGTGCCGACATACCGCTCATCTACTTTTCGTCTCTTAATCTCTCACCCACTTAAAAAGACTATCACAGAAACATAATCTGCATAATAAACACACAGGACATCTCCAGGATCTATTCTTAACACCAGGCAAATCCAGTGTCCAACAATATCCTGTCTGAATACAGCAATTCTGTCCTATCAGGTCGTCTCCTCCGTCTGTGCTATCAGTCTCCACTACACCATTAAGAACACCCGCACTAGACTAATGTATCTCTGTTTAAAACAGCTGGTTAGCGATGCACTCATGGAAGTCCAGACAATCCACCAAAGGGTAAACCGCAATCTCCAAAGTACAAATTAGAAAATACTGAATGTGGAAACTCCAACTGGTAAAATAAAGACTAAAAAATACAATGTTCCAGCTATAGAGTTATGCATTGTATTTATTAGGTATTCATTAGTGCACTATTTGGAGTTGTCACCTTCAGCCTTTTCTTACTTATTTCCGTTATCCTAAATCTCCGGCTTCTCTGGATGTTATGTAGTACGCTATCCCAGAATTTATTTGGAAATCATTTCTGACTCCCCTTTTCATTCTCTCCAGGACTGATGTCTCTTCTGTTCTCTTAATAAAACCTCCCACTTAGTCTGCAGTTTATCTCCCACACTGCACCTGTTTTTTGTAGAATTCCTTACCTCATTCTCTCAGACTATGCCCCATATTCTACAGGCTGTCCCCTACATTCCATAGATTTATACATTGTAAGCGTGATGACTACCAGATTTCTTCTTATCATGTATAGAGATTCCAAAACAAATCTTCCATCAATTCCCAACAATAAATGCATATTGGTGAATGTTATGTGATGTGTCTCTATTATTCTTTATAATTATAAGAAGTATACACTTTCTTGCTATGATTCTTTGTCATTTCAGGTTGTGAAGGTGGGCATTGTAGAGCAGCCAATGGCAGCTTCAGGTACGTCTAATGGCTAGGAGGGACTGAATGTTACAGGATACTGTAAGCAGTGGTTATAGTTTGGGAAGCTGCTAATGGGTGTGGAGACAGACTCAATTGATGGGGTTTTAAACATGCCAGTTTTTTGTTAAAAAGAAAATGTCACCTGTAACCTTCTTCATAACCCAAAACCTTACTAAAGGTTACTTGTGTGTTGCAGTTTTTAAAATTATATTCTAGATAACTGTACTTCTTTTTGTGATTTATATCCTATGTGAGATTAGCATGGCCTCTCCTGGTATATGATCAAATGATGCCATGCTTAAACCCTTGATACTTCATCATTAGAAGGATGTCCATTCCAAACATTATTGTGGGAACAAAATGCCCAAGTATCTATTTGTGCTAAAAGACAGTGTGTGAAGATGGCATTACAGTAACATTTGCTGAAGGGAATTTGAACTGAACAGTCAATACCTCAATGATGACCTGTCCTCTTTAAATGCTTAATGGGGGTGTTTCTCTGTCTCTGTGGATTTAAATTAATGTCCAACTTTTCTTTTACATTTTCCATCTCTTATTTTTCAATCCTCTTATTTTTCTTTCATTCATCTCTCCATCTTTTACATATTTTCATTCATCTACTATAACCTTTTATCATGTCCCAGTGGACTCAGATGAAGCTTCAGTCTGTAGTCCTTCTCTCTTGAGCTCCTCTTCATCTCCTGGTGGGAGCACTTCGATGAGTAAGGACCCAGTGTCTACTCCTCCCCCGTCTCCCTCCGTCAGCAGTGGCCTGTCTAATGCTGGGTAAGAAGGCACAGGGGGGGGTGGAGGGGGATATCTCTTTGAGGGGTAGAGAGTAAGCACCCATGAGTGTGTAAACTAAAACAAATAATAACAATAAATGGGTTATGGACATTTTAAAATAAGGGTAGTATATCATCTGAGAAAAGAGAGGTCACTTTTTGAAAAATGTGATAAAGGTAACAAAGAACCTGATGTAATGAATTTTGTAACGTATGGGCGGCTGAGATGCAGATGTGGCAGAATAATAAGTAGATCAAGACCGGTACCATATGTATAATATATATTTAATAAGCTAGTGATACATGGCTAGTATATGATACCAACATATTGTATCATGGGTTCCTCTCTCTCTCTCTCTCTCTCTCTATATATATATATTTAATAAGCTAGTGATACATGGCTAGTATATGATACCAACATATTGTATCATGGGTTCCTCTCTCTCTCTCTCTCTATATATATATATTTAATAAGCTAGTGATACATGGCTAGTATATGATACCAACATATTGTATCATGGGTTCCTCTTTAGACTAGATCAACCCATGAATTATCAAGAAACAAGGACACCCAGCAAGTGGCAGCTCTTCACTTTCTCTCTCTGTCTCTTGCTGTAGACTTTACCTGTCTTTTTTCAAGGTGATTTTAAGGAAGATTAACTGAGAGGCAGGAAGTCATTTTTTTTTTCTACTAAGAGGTCCATTTGTGGTTTCAGGACCCTGGTGCACCCTCAGGGTGCCGAAGTGATGGGACTACAGGTGGATTACTGGCAGTGGCAAGGAGCAGAACGCAGGAAGGATGGGGATAGAAGAGACACTGCCACCAAAAACACCATGAAGAGCAACTTCCGCTCTCTGCAAGTCAGCCGCTTGCCCCCAGCCGGAGAGACCACCCTCCCAAATTCGATGACCATGACTATTGTCACTCAAGAGAAAAACAAGAAGGGTGAGAGAATTACTAGGGTTACTGTCCTAATAAGGACTGACCCATTTACATGACATCATTATCACTGGTCTGTCACTCTGATGGCCAAATAACACCAATAGGGGTTAGACTCTTCTAGCGCCAAGCAATGACATGTTCACTGGTCACTCCCTCCAAAGGTTAAAGGGAACTAATGACGGTGACCATGTTTAAGGGTGAATCCCTCCTAAAGCCAACATTTACGAATCACAGCCACACAGTGACATGTTAAGTGGGCATTCCTTAGAAGGGTCACATTTTACAAAACATGTCACTAGAATTTTGTCCTTGGAGGAACTAACACTTATACGTGTCGTTATTTAAACACTTATTAGTACACATTGTCACTGAGGGTGACAAGTCATTCATATGGCCAAAATGGATGAAATAACTGGCACATTTTGTAGCTCAGTGACTAATGCTGCTCTGTGTAATGGAGTTATTGCATGATTCAGTCCTTCCATTCTAATGCTCCGTCCTGCCCTCTCTCTCAGTCATGTTCCTCAGTAAGAAGCCTAAGGAGAAAGAAGCGGAATCTCGCAGTCAGGTGATCGAAGGCATCAGTCGTTTGATCTGCACAGCAAAGAACCAGAACACCATGCTGAGAGGTAGTATCTGCCAGCTTTGAAATCTGTTTTCTATCTCAGGGAGTCAGCAAACCGTGACCTAACAAGGCTGTACATGACTGGATTGTATTGCAATCTGCACTAGATGTTATCAAACACAAACTTAAGCAGTGTCCTTTTCACTCCATATATTGAAAAAAAGATTAGTGGGTTCATAATAATGTAAAATAATGACATTTGACAATATTAAATAATCATGAATATAGAATTTGGGAACCAAGTAAACAATTATTTTTATGGGCCTTTGGTGCCACTGAATTTGGATATCAACCAATTACACACGCACACTACTTGTCATTGTATTTGTAAGAAGGCAGTTTGTGAAGGGGTTAAGCATTGATTGTACATTTTGTATATAAACGCTGAACCAGAATATAGTACAAGGAAAGGTGTTCTAAAAGGGAAATTGTTCTCCACCTTCCAGCATTGAAGGTTTCTCAAATTAAAGAGGTGCTAATTGGCTTGAGACATAAATGACAATCCATATCCAGAGTAAACAGTAGATGCATCCACCAGCACAAAGAAGATGGGAAGAGGTCATCACAGAAGGGCAGGAAGAATTAGTATCAGGAGATATTGTGGCAGGAAGTATAATCAGGACAGGGATTTAGTCTAGGGCAAGGAAGAAGAGGAACCTGTGAAGAAACCTGGACAGACAACTTTACACTAGAAGCGAAGATTATCACAAAGTAAAAGTCAAAAGATAAAACAAGACTGGAAGGGATGGCAGAAGAAACTGGGGAAATGGGATCCCTCCACAGGGGAAAGAAATCAGAAGATCTAAGGAGGATAACTAGGATACAAAGGAAATTAGGAAGCATGCTAGTTAAAAAGTGCAAATAGTTATATCTAAAAAAAATGTAAATCTTTAACCTTAAAACAATACTGTGGTAGAAACATTGGGAATACTGGGATAGAACTCAAGCTGCTGTGGGAGGACAATGGAAGTGTAAGTACGTATATATAATATTGCAGCCCAGAATGTGGCTCCTAACAAAGTCAGCAGACCACAAAGATAACATGGATAAATGACAAACAAGCAGTCAGAAAAAGGTCTCTCACTAAATAATCTGAAAGATGGAAATCAGGCTTTCCTCTCATTAACTCCACCCTTCCCCATTATGTTGTATTGCACCGAGTTTATTTAAAGGAACACTAACATTTAAAGTAAATCTTTTACATGTTAACCCCTTAATGATGTTAGGAGTGGGCTTCAACACCATTAGGTCGGCATGGAACATCCTGCATTTTTGGTGTGAGTTGGGTTTGATCCCTGCTCACAAAAGGGAGACCCAGTTATCAGTCAATACCTGTGGTTCCCCTCTGGCAGTACATGAGCTGTACGCAGTGCTGCACACGGCTCTTTGAATCTTTTTAATTAACTGCAGGTGCTATCGTTTAAAACACTTTTCGTGTTCTAAGAATACGGAAGTCCCTATAGTGGCTGTCTGATAGACAGCCACTACAGGAGGACTTAACCCTGCAAGGTAATTGTAGATTATGCTAGCTTTAGTGTACCTATAATCTTAATTTTATTAATGACAGGAGGCTTCGTATTTGCTTAAGTCTCTCTTTACTAGAACTCCACAGCAGCACAGAAAAAACAACCAATCAGAAAAAAGTTAGGTTCTATAAAACTCCCCTCCCCATGCATCATTTCCTCTTTCAAGCTGCGACAAAACAGAATAAAAGGCAGAGAAACATCATGGGGAAGAAAAAAAGTCCTAGATACGATGAATATAACGATGTCCACCATCCGAGAGAGTAACTGTCAAACTTGATAGTGTTGAAGGACTGTAAACTGAAACGAGAGAAAAACAGAATCGAACGGGTTGATTATCCAATGAAATGTACTCTGAATAAACATGTAGGTACCCAATGTAGCAACCAAAATTAACCTAATATGTAAATATCCCAACCCTACTTATGAAAAAAACACAGACATAAGGAACAAGTGACAGGTATCAGAGACAACAAGCAGAGTTGCATACGTACCTGATAATCTAAACTATAACATTAAACAAGGGAGGGACAAGAATGGGTGGGAAATACTCGCCTCCTGTCATTAATAAAATTAAGATTATAGGTACACTAAAGCTAGTATAATCTACAATTTTATAACATGACAGGAGGCTTCGTATTTGCTGTTTCAACGCTCAGTTCACCAATCCAACGCTGTTTGTGTCGCTGGTATCCATTCCAGGAAATATCGGAGTAATCCTAATTGGACATTCCAAGTACGATAAATGACAGACGGATCAAAGACTTAGGGACGTGAGAAGAAACTGCCACCATGTCTCAACTCATGATCCGTAAGGCGGCTCCTCCGAACGTGCCAGGGTCATTCGGCGATGCGGCCTTGCAGGTAGATCTCCAATCTCAAGGAATGCGCCTAAGTCCGCCACCAAAATCGCAATAGAAAAACTGAGGAGGATCTTCCGTTCTTTCCTGTCCCACCCGGTGAGATGTCTCATCCGAGGATAAATTCATAATGCAGGCAATAGTGTGGCCAGACCAGCTGTATTCTAAGTGATACCAATATTCCAAATGGACTGTGTAATCCTCGGACGCAGTAGAGAAAATACTCCAAAAGACGTCCATTCAGGGATCCGAACTGAACTTGTGTGGAGGAAACGGTGGTCGACTACTCCGGGAATAGTGAATCCCAGAAATCTTCAAAGGAATGGGAAAAGCAAACCGGAACGCAGGTTTCCATCCGGAAATGCCCTCGTCCAAAAGTGAAAGATGTCTGTGTAGGAGTCGGGGCACACCAGGTACCTCCATAAAGTCTCGGAGGTCTCCTCGACGGTAGTTGAAAAATAGGTTAGTGCGAATCCAACAAAACGGCTCCCGTGAGGTATAAATAGAGCATAGACGGAGGGTCCTCTATCTCCGAACCATGTTCACCAGGTACACGCTCCGAGGAGACGGGGCAGTCCTGCCATCTATCCCAAGATCATGACCGGGGAAGTCAAGATAACCGGGGTTTCCGGTCTTACCATGTGATCCATACGTACGGTTTTACCTTCAGACCGGGTAATAGGCCTCCCATAATATTGTTACCCGAGCAAGGCAGTGCCTGTTTGCTCCATGAAGGTCTCCGTATCTCCTGACCTCTTGATATGGGAGAAACTGTCTGCGCAGTTTGTTCGTAATGTTCTGTATATCCAAACAGAAAGCAATCTCTGCATCAAATGGTGCAGAATATGCCAAAAACCTGCACTCTCATAATACCGGAGGGCCATCCGTTAGCCGTACCATCTCCAGGAGAGTGTGTAATTAAGTGGGAGACTCCCCCCGTTATACCTCTGAGTATATCTTGCGTGATTCACAGCGGTCCGGATCCAGTAGATCCATTACAGGAGATAGAATAGAGGGATCTAGTCTAAACATGCAATTCTTGCCAGATCAGGCAGTCCTCTAGAATGAAGTCAGTAGCGTGGATGTCAGCTCTAATTGAACGCAGGAGGGACGCCCCTCTATGTAGTCATCAATGTCATGCACAGGTACAAGCCAGTGTGATGAACAGATGGCCGGTACTGTAGAGCGCCGGGTGTATGAGAGAGCCGCGCTCTCTACTACTATGATCACCTACCGCAAGAGCGTCCGGCTGTTAGCCTGAGCGGGCCGCGCCCGTTAGTAACCAACAGCAGAGTCTACATCCGTGACCGGTTCTCTCTATGATAATGGGTCCTCCCAACCTGTCCTCTGTATCCAGCCCAGAACCTGGTTGAGGACGAGTGAGGGGCTGCACCCTCTAATAACGAATCAGTATCCGGTTCTGTATGAGAGGGTTTGCCCTCTGTTCCTGAAAATAAATATACTCGGATCGAGGGCCGCACCCTCCCGTGGTGCAAACTAGAGTCCCTAGAGATTCAGGGTGGCCAAACTGTAGGACGCACCAATTATTAACGTCAGCATAAGGCTGAGGGCAATCTTCGGAAACAACGGTGGAAAAAAACCATCAACCGACTAACCGGACCCCGTGCGCGCGCGGGGTCCAGGTAGACCGTTGGTAGCCTGAGGAAAGCTGGAGACGTTCTCCGCAATCCACGAGTGCCCGAGAGGTCGGAAGAGGTCAAGCCAGGCCTCATGACGACCCGAGCGAAAGGGAAAAGGGAAGTCATGAAAAACCAAAAAAGGCAACAATTAATGTAGACAAGAGAAAATACACCAATTCTATCCGGATAGAAGGCAAACGGCAGGCTGGAAAGTAAGAAAAGTAAGTCCCTCTGGACAGGGTCATGAGCTAACCCAACGCAGGAAAAAACTACTGAACCTATAAGGAGTCCGGGAGGCAGATACGGAGTACAATATCACTGGAGTGCCCAAAAGCACAAGGTGTGCAATACTCAGAGACATGGCCAAGGTAAGAAAGGCTGAACAAGACACACAAGCTGAAACGTCAAGACTGGGCCAAGAAATATCTCAAGACTGATTTTTCTAAGGTTTTATGGACTGATGAAATGAGAGTGAGTCTTGATGGGCCAGATGGATGGGCCCGTGGCTGGATTGGTAAAGGGCAGAGAGCTCCAGTCCGACTCAGACACCAGCAAGGTGGAGGTGGAGTACTGGTTTGGGCTGCTATCATCAAAGATGAGCTTGTGGGGCCTTTTCGGGTTGAGGATGGAGTCAAGCTCAACTCCCAGTCCTACTGCCAGTTTCTGGAAGACACCTTCTTCAAGCAGTGGTACAGGAAGAAGTCTGCATCCTTCAAGAAAAACATGATTTTCATGCAGGACAATGCTCCATCACACGCGTCCAAGTACTCCACAGCGTGGCTGGCAAGAAAGGGTATAAAAGAAGAAAATCTAATGACATGGCCTCCTTGTTCACCTGATCTGAACCCCATTGAGAACCTGTGGTCCATCATCAAATGTGAGATTTACAAGGAGGGAAAACAGTACACCTCTCTGAACAGTGTCTGGGAGGCTGTGGTTGCTGCTGCACGCAATGTTGATGGTGAACAGATCAAAACACTGACAGAATCCATGGATGGCAGGCTTTTGAGTGTCCTTGCAAAGAAAGGTGGCTATATTGGTCACTGATTTGTTTTTGTTTTGTTTTTGAATGTCAGAAATGTATATTTGTGAATGTTGAGATGTTATATTGGTTTCACTGGTAAAAATAAATAATTGAAATGGGTATATATTTGTTTTTTGTTAAGTTGCCTAATAATTATGCACAGTAATAGTCACCTGCACACACAGATATCCCCCTAAAATAGCTAAAACTAAAAACAAACTAAAAACTACTTCCAAAAATATTCAGCTTTGATATTAATGAGTTTTTTGGGTTCATTGAGAACATGGTTGTTGTTCAATAATAAAATTAATCCTCAAAAATACAACTTGTCTAATAATTCTGCACTCCCTGTATAAATGTGTTGTTTTTTCCTTATTTTTAACATTTTATTCATGCTTAATGTTGTGTTAAGTACACATACAGTATTATTTCTGTCACTTAAAAAAAACTATATAAACAAATACAAAAACTTTTAGGTTTTGTTTTGGTTCAGAACTTTGAGAATTGCCCCGTCCTTAAGATGGCAAGTAGGTTTTGATTAAATAAAGACATAATAAAACCAAGCTGTAATCCAGCACCGAGACAGTGTCCTCACAGGAGCCCAATCTGCCTACTCCTCTGGTCCACTCAAAGAAAAATTAGGAACATATGACACTTGCACAACAATTGCAGAGCTTGTCCAATCCAATACTTCTCATTGAGAGATAAAATAGAAAGGTGAACAGCGCTAAAGATCTAAATCCTTAGCACTGTTCACCTTTCTATTGTATCTGTCCATTTATCACAAGGTAGAGGGAACACCTTGTTGGTGAACTGCTGCTCACCCTTGAGAAGAGAGCGCTTATTACCCTTTTGCATTTGATACTTCTCATTGAGAAGCTTTGAGTCCATTGAAGGACATGATGACACCAAATGTGAAGACTTTCACAAAATCAAAAAAATGAAAACTTTCAGTCTGATAGCCACTAGAGTTGTGTTTTAAGAAAATATTATTTTGACATTTTTCAGAAACAATAATGTTTTAAACCAGGGTTAGTCCACCTTTTACCGCCCACTTATGTATCTTTGTTGATGGTGACATTTCCCTACCAGCCACCAGTAATACAGTAACTACATGTTGTTAGCGAGAGTGCAACATATATTTAGAAAGGAGGGTTTCTAAACAAAAAACATGTACTTAAATGGATCTTTTTATTTCTACTTTATTCATGTTCATACATATATCATTTAAATTGAATGAATTTCCACATCTTCATCTATGCAGTGCCTACTAGCATGAGAGCTGCTTAAATTGAAGAAAAAGAAAGTTGAAAACAAAGTTTATTGAAATTACTTTTAACTGATGATTAATGAGATTCTTGAGGCTGATGCTGCGAGACTAAATATTTGATAGCTGTTTCGATTTTTGTAAGGAACAAACTAAGGTCTTTCCGTGATATTCAGGCGGTTTCTCTGTTTGGTGATACTATGATTAACAGCACTAGAGCCTGATTCTACAAGATCTGTGGAAGGAAAAGGTATCAATCCATTAATATAATTTTCCTCATATTTGGATATAACGCAGGCATTTTTTTTTGGTATCTACCACTGTCGAAATCACAGTTAGTCTCTTCATTATATTTAAGTTCTAATAGTTCTTTTTGGCAAGTTATATCAACGTAGGAAATTTGCTAATCCAGTCATACACCTTGAAGTTCAACGTTTTTTTTAATTGTTTTTCCTTATCCAATTTAAGTTTGTTGAGGTGGCTAGTGAACCTTTCAATTGCCTCTGGAGTTACATCATCTTCTATAGATGACAATTTAGGAAACTGATTAAATTCTCTCTACAAATGTAAAGTTTCGGATTCCAGGCATAGTTGCATGTTCTGCGCATGTGTGCGCTTCCTTTTGGTCATCGGGAGAGATTTCACAGGGGTGCCCAAGACGCGTGCACACACGCTTCCTTTTAGCCATCGAGAAAACTTTAGAAAACATAGTTCACATATGGGTGTTGGGCTCTTTTGTGAGGTTTCTCTCAATGGCTGGAGGGACGTGTGCGCATGCGTGGAGCATGTCATTTTGCTGGAAAACCAAGGCTCATGGATAAAACCCACCACCACCCACCATGAAAGCTTGAATCGCCCACTAGTGGGTGGTAGGGACCGGGTTGACTACCACTATTTTAAACGGTCAGAAAAAAATGGATCACAACTACACACCAAAACCATTACATTATGACTATCTTAGGTTAACATTGTAATAATAATATCCCTACCCCTCTCTCTACTCTCCCCAACCTTTTTCTGCCTCTCAGTGACCATTGATGGCGTGGAATGGAATGATGTCAAGTTCTTTCAACTGGCAGCTCAATGGCCGACGCACGTCAAGCAGTTCCCAGTGGGCATCTTTGGCTACACGAAAATCCTGTGATGTTCCTGTGAAGCCATCATGCACAAATGGCGTAGAGAGACAGGATTGCTGCAGGAACAATCACTGTTTATCCCTATATGCCTTCATGCTTTGAGGTAGCCGCTACAACATGACAAATTAATCCTTTTCTGAGGATTAGTCACTAAAAAACCCTGGCCAGCACTTTTCATACAGCCCAAGGTATATTCTTATTAGTTAACCCCCTCACTGACCCACTAACCCTCTACCGGGTCTGCAATGACACATAAGTAAGAAAGACAGTATTTAGAGGAGTGAATGAGAAAGGAAGACCAGTGCAAGATTCAGGTGATAAACTAAGGACTTCTCACTTAATGTAGAATTCAGAAATCTTGAAATTATTTTACACTAGGTATAAATTTGAGACCATTTCTAAATTGTCTACTTTGTTACTAGCACCCCCCCCCCCCCCCCCCAGTGATGAGTCTTCTCACAAGTCCCTGTATGTACAATATATTTTAGAATATGTTTATGACTGCCATCTTTCAGGATTTACATTTTAGTCCCCGCACAGCGAGCACTGCTCAGACTAGAGACCGTCACAGCGAGCACTGCTCAGAGTAGAGACCGTCACAGCGTGACCTGCTCAGACTAGAGACCGTCACAGCGAGCACTGCTCAGAGTAGAGACCGTCACAGCGAGCACTGCTCAGACTAGAGACCGTTACAGCGAGCCCTGCTCAGACTAGAGACCGTCACAGCGAGCCCTGCTCAGACTAGAGACCGTCACAGCGAGCCCTGCTCAGACTAGAGACCGTCACAGCGTGACCTGCTCAGACTAGAGACCGTCACAGCGTGACCTGCTCAGACTAGAGACCGTCACAGCGTGACCTGCTCAGACTAGAGACCGTCACAGCGTGACCTGCTCAGACTAGAGACCGTCACAGCGTGACCTGCTCAGACTAGAGACCGTCACAGCGTGACCTGCTCAGACTAGAGACCGTCACAGCGTGACCTGCTCAGACTAGAGACCGTCACAGCGTGCACTGCTCAGACTAGAGACCGTCACAGCATGCACTGCTCAGACTAGAGACCGTCACAGCGTGCACTGCTCAGACTAGAGACCGTCACAGCGTGCACTGCTCAGACTAGAGACCGTCACAGCGTGCACTGCTCAGACTGGAAACCGTCACATCGTGCACTGCTCAGACTAGAGACCGTCACAGCGTGCACTGCTCAGACTAGAGACCGTCACAGCGTGCACTGCTCAGACTAGAGACCGTCACAGCGTGACCTGCTCAGACTAGAGACCGTCACAGCGTGCACTGCTCAGACTAGAGACCGTCACAGCATGCACTGCTCAGACTAGAGACCGTCACAGCGTGCACTGCTCAGACTAGAGACCGTCACAGCGTGCACTGCTCAGACTAGAGACCGTCACAGCGTGCACTGCTCAGACTGGAAACCGTCACAGCGTGCACTGCTCAGACTGGAAACTGTCACAGCGTGCACTGCTCAGACTGGAAACTGTCACAGCGTGCACTGCTCAGACTGGAAACCGTCACAGCGTGCACTGCTCAGACTAGAGACCGCCACAACTGGCACTGCTCAGACTAGAAACCATCACAGCGTGCACTGCTCAGACTAGAGACCGCCACAACGGGCACTGCTCAGACTAGAAACCGTCACAGCGTGCACTGCTCAGACTAGAGACCGCCACAACTGGCACTGCTCAGACTAGAAACCGTCACAGCGCGCACTGCTCAGACTAGAGACCGCCACAACGGGCACTGCTCAGACTAGAAACTGTCACAGCGTGCACTGCTCAGACTAGAGAACGTCACAGCAACTAGAGACTGTCACAGCGTGCACTGCTCAGACTAGAGACCGTCACAGCGTGCACTGCTCAGACTAGAGACCGTCACAACGGGCACTGCTCAGACTAGAGAACGTCACAGCAACTAGAGACTGTCACAGTGTGCACTGCTCAGACTAGAAACCGTCACAGCGTACACTGCTCAGACTAGAGACCGCCACAACTGGCACTGCTCAGACTAGAAACCGTCACAGCGCGCACTGCTCAGACTAGAGACCGCCACAACGGGCACTGCTCAGACTAGAAACTGTCACAGCGTGCACTGCTCAGACTAGAGAACGTCACAGCAACTAGAGACTGTCACAGCGTGCACTGCTCAGACTAGAGACCGTCACAGCGTGCACTGCTCAGACTAGAGACCGTCACAACGGGCACTGCTCAGACTAGAGAACGTCACAGCAACTAGAGACTGTCACAGTGTGCACTGCTCAGACTAGAAACCGTCACAGCGTGCACTGCTCAGACTAGAGAACGTCACAGCAACTAGAGACTGTCACAGCGAGCACTGCTCAGACTAGAGACCATCACAGTGAGCACTGCTCAGGGTAGAGACCGTCACAGTGTGACCTGCTCAGACTAGAGACCGTCACAGCGTGACCTGCTCAGAATAGAGACCGTCACAGCGTGACCTGCTCAGACTAGAGGCCGTCATATTGTGCAGTGCTCAGACTAGAGACAGTCACTGCTCATACCAGAGACCGTCACAGCGTGCACTGCTCATACCAGAGACCGTCACAGCGTGCACTGCTCATACCAGAGACCGTCACAGCGTGCACTGCTCAGACTAGAGACCGTCACAGCGTGCACTGCTCAGACTAGAGACCGTCACAACGGGCACTGCTCAGACTAGAGACCGTCACAGTGTGCACTGCTCAGACTACAGACCGTCACAGCGTGCACTGCTCAGACTAGAGACCGTCACAGTGTGCACTGCTCAGACTACAGACCGTCACAGCGTGCACTGCTCAGACTAGAGACCGTCACAGCGTGCACTGCTCAGACTAGAGACCGTCACAGCGAGCACTGCTTAGACTAGACAGTCACAGCAAGCACGGTTTAGAATAGAGACTGTCACAGCGGGCACTGGACCCACACAGTGTGGAGTGCCTGACTAGGGTCCCTTCCAGCACAGAGAGAAGATCCCTGTCAAGGAGCTTTAATAACGTTTTATCTCCTAGTTTGGCTTCTGAGCTGACAGTGTTACCTTTGCAGGCAGCTCTCATACCAGATGGTGAGCAGATATGTGTGATTCCTCTTACAGGAGTTTAATAAGTGAATCAGGGATCCTGTGTTTGTATTTCCTATTTGTGTAACGTTTAAAATTCTCTAATAAACCCATAAACAGTGTACATGTTGCCTTTATGTTTACATAGAATGTTTATTTCCGTTTATTGTGAGTTTACAGAGGAAAAGGTTCTATTTTAACTGCCAAGCAGTGTTATATTATCGTAAAATCTATTTTCATATCTCTGGGCTCCATCATGACAAACCTGCTCATGTCTGTTGTCAATCAAGAACAATGACAACAGGACATTTCAAATGTATTCCCCATGGCTCCTTTGTTAATACATGTCACAAATTCACAGGCCAATATCAATCAAGCTTTCTTTCAAGTGCAAAAATCATATATACCTCCTGCTCATAGGATTACAAAGGAGGCACATATATCTAGATGGCATGAACTATTATTACAAAATTATTTTAGTCTAATGACATTCTTGATACAAGGGCCAATGGAACTTACATGAACTGACAATGGATAAGAACTTAATCATAAAATCTTTAGATAAAGGGTGAAATATCGTTTTAATGGACCAAGCCCAATATGTAGAGATGTGCATGGAACATCTCAATGATTAAGATGGCTATGAATTACTAACATGTGACCCAACATCTAAAATTGTCAACCAACTATGACAACTTCTAACAGAAGCCCTGGAAAATAACCTAATTTCCAGTAACTAATATCGCTTTATGTTTAAAGCCAAACCCACTATGGCTACAATGTATTGCCTACACAAGGTCCACAAAAATTAGCAAGATCTACCTAGACGCCCAATAATTTCAGGAAAAGGGTCATTGACAGAGAAGTGCAGTATCTTTGTAGATTGAATTTTATGTCCGCTTGTGGTACAAACACTGTCATTCATCCAAGACACAAGCTCAGCAATTGAAAAACTCACCCAATTAATATGTACATCTAATTCACATCTAGCAAGTCTAGATGTGGTTTCTCTATACTCCAATATCCCTCATGAAATTGGTTTAAATGCCTGCACAGATTCAATGCTTGAATAAAAATCATACCGTCCCCAACTTTGTGCTTTTACCATCGAATTATTGACTTTCATTCTGAAACATAATTTCTTCACCTTCAATGGCAGGATCTACCTTCAGATATGGGGCACAGCTATGGGCACATGCTGTGCCCCAACCTATGTCAACTTGTTTCTGGCATGGTGTGAATTGTTTTTTTTTTTATTTACAATCAACCAACATTTCAAAGTAATATCAAAAGTTAGTATTGTTTTATTGACAATGTGATCTGTCTGTAGGAAGGCTAGGAATCTCAGTTTCAAACATGGGAAGATTCTCTGAACCACAGTGACATTGGGCTCAAACTAACATCAGTCTTTGGGGACAAATCTCTAGAATTTTTAGCTCTTACAGTTTCAATCAATCCTGATGGCAAAGTGACAACAAAATTATATAGAAAACCAACAGCAACTAACAGTTTCCTGAATTGGCAAAGCCACCATCCTGAACCTCTTAAGAGGGGTATTATGTCATAATTGCACCAAGGATGAGGGTTTTTTGAGAGAGGCCAATACTTAAAAAAAAACTTTTTTCTGGAGAGAGGCTTTCCCAGAAGACTTTTTAAAAGGGCCTTCAACCGAGTTAAAAATTGAGAGGAAGAAAGTCGCAATCCAATACCAGAAACAGAGGAAGATAAACTGATAAACTTATAGGATGAATAACTAGATTTGATACAGGTTGGGAACAGGTAAAGGACATAATAAACCAATTCTGGCCTATCCTACAAAGTGATGACTCCACAAGCAGAATAATAACCAAGAAACCATCTATGACTGCCAAGAGGGCCCCAAACAGCGCACATGGCTTACACCCACAAAGGGAATTTTCCGCTGTGGTCCCTGTAAAGACTGTCAACACATCACTCCTACAAAAGAAATTAAATCTTTCATCACTAAACAGATTTTTAAAATACGTACTTTCATTAATTGCTCATCTTTGAATGTTGTTTATCTGGCCAATTGTAAATGTGGGGTCCAATATATTGGCAAAACTACTCAACAACTTAGCCATATAATCTTGCAAAACATTTACACCATAAATGCAGGGAGTGATACACCGATTGTGAGACATATACATAATTTCCATGATGGCAAGGCATCAAATCTCACATTTCAAGCCATTGAAAAGCTTGCCACATCCACAAGAGGGGCAACATCAACCCCAAATTGCTAAGGCAGGAATCAAGATGGATTTCCACCTTTAAACCATTGAGTCCTAATGGACTCAGTGAAGAATTTAATTATACATCTTTCATCACCTGGTTACCACTGCTTGGATCCTACACTACTGAGTGAATTACTCAACTTTTCTCTCGTTTCTCTTTTTTATCATTTTTTATAACAACACCAGACTTGATTTGCCAGAAATTAGCATAACCCTATATCAGAATCACATGACTCACGACAGTTTGAGACCTTGGTACTTGTGGTTATTTTCATAAAAACAACATTGTACTATGCGCTATTTTTCTACTGTACGATACGCTAGGAAACAAGTTGACGGTGAAGTGGGTACTTTGGTTTACAGTTTGTGGGGATTTTTAATTACTGACAGAATTCATACACCGTTTGGTTTCTATAATCTCAACATGTTGGAATGGTTAGACACTTTTTTACTAACCTCGTATTACATAAAAATTAATAGAAAGAATCATCTCAATTTTCTATGTCTGTATTTTTAAGTATTTAACTGACACACAAGTGCAGACCTTAGGTATCACTGATTTTTTTTTTTTATGGACTTAATACATGAAATTGTTTGACTTTACTCCCCCATGCGGGAACCTATACTTACCTTTCAGTTTTGTTTTGTTTTTCCGTTACTATTTGATTTGCCATTCATTGGACGATGTTCCAAACCAGCACTATTTACTGGGAAAAGCTCACGACAGCCACCATTAACGTAACAAGAAATATTAATAAACTGACTGGTATTGGTGAATCTAGATCACTGACTCCGATGGATTCATAAATTCTGAGTAATGCACAGACTAACTAACAGTATTAGCAATCTTACAGCGACAACTGAATTTCTACTCATTTGCATCTATTATTATTTTTATTTTCTGTGCAATACTGATTCCTCTTAGTATCATAAATCACTGTGTATCTTTCTCCTGCAAGAATAATAGTTCATATGTAATACTTCATATCTGTAGTAATCCACCTCTCCAACTTCATTTTGATCTGTCAAATTTTCAACCGCTTAGTTGATCTACCTTACAAGCGGTTACTTAACCAATAGTGATAACTCTTTACTGACCCGTCCCACAACTGGACAATTAACCAAAAGCAACAGCGACAGTTGCATTTAAAAATCAATTCACCTTCAGATCACTCCAAGCACTCCTGATTATCCCGGCGACGGCTGCCGGGTGAAACGTGCGTTGAGTGAAGACCTTAGGTATTCCTGGTTGGGGGATTTTTCCTGGACTCTGTGGCAAACCTAGCCACTTCAGACTATAGAAATTGTTTCCTAAAGGTTGTCCTACAAACTGCTAATATATTGTAATTGCATGTACTTTGTATTCTGCCTGTAAATGTCTGGTTGCATGTATGTCTATGGTATTCCTATGCTAACAGCCGAAAGCCGCTAGCATTTGAATGATCGTTTCACGAACAGCAACTTTACCGGCTGTTCGTGAAACGAATTAGGTACCGAACGCAAGCCCACACACTTAGAGGTGTGTGGCACCAATTACCCGGTTGCAACATTGTTGCAATCGTTAATTAAGTGGATTCTTAGGTGCCGTCGTTCGGCTACCGACCACGCGGCGGTCGGCCATCTTGAATATTTTGTCTCCCCCAGCAGTGTTCGGTCGTCGAGTGCATGGAACCAAAAACGGCTACTCGACGGCACGAACACCGCTGTACTTCCAGGCGGTTCGGGAGCTCCGGTCTTCTTCCATTGGGAGACCCATTGAAGTTCGGTACTTTTATGCAAACTAAATAGATAAGTATATTTCGGATGGCGTTCGGTTAGTTTAGCTGGGATCTGAGTGGCATTCCCACGAAACATACCCGCAGACTCCAGCTATCTACCGAACGGCTGTTCGTGCCAAACAGACGAATATTGTTCAAGTTACAGATTTTAATGTAAAATGCCGGTTCTGCTGCACGAGGAGATAATCCACTTAACAGTATAGTTCAGTGGGAGTATCTCTCTCGTGCAGCGGTGCCTGATGGGAGAAATGTATGAACTGTTAAGTCCCCCATGTAGTCCCTTACTGTATCATCCCTGCTTTGTCAGTAAGGAAACCCCTTGCATGGGGACTTGCATAAATACTGGAAGTTCTGAATAAAGCTGCTAGTTGACTCCCAGACTGTGTTTCGTCCGGTTATTGGGAGGATTGGGGATATTGCCTTACTTTTCAGCACTGACTGTGGATTATCTGTTATACCAGCGGAGATCGTGGATTCTAATATTGCACTCCGCTACAATTGGTGGCAAGCGACGGGATCCAACCTTACAGCCGAAAAGCAGTGTTCGTGTAAATTGAAACTACCGAACAAGGAAAGTGAAAGGCAATTCGTATGGAACAATGAACCGAACAACGAGGTGAATGGAGATTTATTATGCTGCATTGAAACGGCAGACCTTAAAGGAGTTACTGCCAGGGGTAAAGTAGCCAGCAATAAATCCAAAGCTGTGCTGATCGCTGCGCATCACTATCAAGTAGCCCCAGTCACCCAAGAAATATTGAGCGCTCAAGCAGAGGAACCTCTAGGGGTACTACACGAGGTGATGTCAGTTCGAGCCACCGACAACAGGCAGCATCATCGCCAACTAGTGACCCTGGAGGGGAAGAAAGTACAAGGGCTCCGAGATTCAGGAGCCACTCTCACCTTGATCGCACCCCATCTAGTTCCAGGTTCCGCCCACACTGGCGGATCAGTGGCAGTACGAGTGGCAGGGGGAGCAGTGTACCGACTACCCACTGCTAAAGTGCATTTGGATTGGGGTGTAGGGGAGGGGGTTGTAGAAGTGGGCTTCATGCAAAACTTACCGGCAGATGTTGTGCTGGGGAATGACTTGGGCCAGATGACCTCTGCTTTTATACCCCAGGCTCCACACCAGGAAGCCCATCCAGTGACAAAACGGCAACCGGCTCGCACTACGGCTCCACCAACACACTCTGAGGCTCAGGTAAGAGACCATGACCCCCACACGACACGTATGTCCTGGGATACCCCAACTAAATTTGAGGCAGAGGTGAAGTTAGACCCCACGCTACAGGTATACAGGGACAGAGTACACACCGACCAGGCTGGGTTAGAGGGGGAGCGGTACACATGGGAGAAAGGGCTACTGTACCGTATTGCTGAGAGAGGAGTGGGGGGGTCAGTCACAGTGACAACCAAACAGTTAGTGGTTCCCCAGAAGTATCGACAAGAGCTACTTAGGATTGCTCACGATATTCCCTTGTCTGGGCACCTAGGGATGACCCGTACCCGATACAGGTTAACCCATGCATTTTTCTGGCCAGGGATTTCTAAAGATGTGAGACAGTACTGCACCTCCTGTGACATTTGCCAGCGAGTAGGCAAGCGAGGTGACCGCCACAAAGCCAAATTATGTCCTCTCCCTATTATTGCAGAACCTTTCAGTAGGGTGGCCGTAGACATAGTGGGACCCTTACCCAAACCCAGTCCCTCTGGGAAAAGATATATCTTAACTGTAGTGGACTATGCCACCCGGTACCCAGAGGCCGTAGTCCTCACTAATATTCATGCCGAAACTGTGGCCGAGGCTTTAATGAAAGTATTTTCCCGGGTGGGGTTTCCCCAAGAAATAATATCCGATAGGGGCACCCAATTCACCGCCGAGGTCACCCAACAACTGTGGAAGATATGTGGCATTAAGCCAATAGTAAATTCCACCTACCACCCCCAGTCCAATGGTCTATGGGAAAGATTTAATGGTACGCTGAAGCAGATGCTCCGTACGTTTGGAGAGGCGCATAAAGACTGGGAGCGTTTTTTACCCCATCTGCTCTTCGCATATAGAGAGGTACCCCAAGAATCGACAGGGTTTTCCCCTTTTGAATTACTGTTTGGGAGGAGAGTACGAGGGCCGTTAGATCTAGTTAGAGAGCATTGGGAGGGAGAGAGTAGCCCAGATGGAACCCCTATTGTATCTTACGTACTGGAGTTCAGGGACTGTCTGGAGGCGCTGACTCAGGCTGTGCGCACCAACCTCCAGGCGGCCCAACAACGCCAGCGCCGCTGGTACGATAGGGGAGCCAGAGACCGCAGCTTTCAAGTGGGACAGAAGGTTTTGATTTTTAAACCTGTCCGCACAGACAAGCTGCAGGCCATCTGGCAAGGCCCATACCAGGTGGTGGAACAGAGATGTGACACCACCTATGTGATTGGCCCCTGCTCATGGGTAGGGAAGAGACGCATGCTCGATGTGAATATGCTCAAACCCTACCATGAGAGGATAGAGGATGTGGCGGCGATATGCGCCTCAGCCTCTGAGGATCAGGAGAACCTGCCCCTACCTGACCTATTAGAGCCAGAAGAACAGATGGAGCCCTCCAAGGGAGTTCAGCTGGGGGAACGGCTAAGCCCTCAGAAGCGTGCTCAGGTACAAGAGCTGATCGTAGCTAAAGGGGCTACCTTCTCCAATTTGCCTGGGTACACTCCGCTAGCCACTCACCGAGTCGAAACCCCGGGACAGCTACCTATGCGGCAGACTCCATATCGTGTCCCTGAATCAGTCAGGACACATATGAAAACAGAGCTAGACGAAATGTTGCAGCTAGGGGTTATCGAACCTTCCGATAGCCCCTGGGCATCGCCGGTAGTGCTGGTACCTAAGAAGGACGGCACGACACGTTTCTGTGTCGACTACCGGAGGCTAAATGACAAAACGGTGTCTGATGCCTACCCGATGCCCCGGATAGACAAGCTGTTAGATAAGATGGCACGTGGCCAGTATCTCACTACCATAGATTTGTGTAAGGGATACTGGCAAATTCCACTAGCCGAAGATGCCATCCCCAAGTCGGCCTTTGTCACACCGTTTGGCCTGTACCAATTTCGGGTCATGCCATTCGGGATGAAAAATGCCCTGGCACCTGCAACATATAGGGGCCATTCTAGATCGTATTGGAGAGGCAGGGTTAACACTGAAACCCAGCAAGTGTCATATAGGGATGGCAGAAGTGCAGTACTTGGGCCACCGGGTGGGGTGTGGGCAACAGAAACCCGAACCAGCCAAGATTGAAGCCGTAGCAAAATGGCCCACCCCGAGGACAAAAACCCAAGTGCTAGCATTTCTAGGTACTGCGGGGTATTATAGAAAATTCGTGCCCAATTACAGTGCCCTGGCCAAACCCCTGACTGACTTGACCCGCAAGAACCTTCCTCGACAGGTTGTCTGGGCCCCAGAGTGTGAACAGGCATTCCAACAACTAAAGACTGCTTTAACTAATGCTCCTGTACTTGCCGCTCCTGATCTAACTAAAAGATTTCTTGTCCACACAGGCGCTTCAATGTTTGGATTGGGAGCAGTGCTGAGCCAAGTGGAAGCAGATGGCGGAGAACATCCCGTAGCTTACTTGAGCCGAAAGTTGTTGCCCCGTGAAGTAAGCTACGCCGCCATTGAAAAAGAATGCCTGGCCGTGGTGTGGGCCCTCAAAAAGTTACAGCCGTATTTGTGTGGACAACCTTTTTCCTTACTCACAGATCACAACCCGTTGGTGTGGCTGAACCGTGTGGCCGGGGACAATGCCAGGCTGCTGCACTGGAGTTTGGCGCTGCAGCCCTTTGACTTTACTATCCATTACCGGCCAGGGAAGCAAATCGGTAACGCCGACGGGTTATCTAGACAAACTGAACTTGAAAAGTGATCTGTGGGTACTCCTCCGGACATCCCCAAGCCGATCTGTTGGGATCAGACTGTGTATGCCGGCTTGGTTCTGGGGGAGCATTGTGGCAAACCTAGCCACTTCAGACTATAGAAATCGTTTCCTAAAGGTTGTCCTACAAACTGCTAATATATTGTAATTGCATGTACTTTGTATTCTGCCTGTAAATGTCTGGTTGCATGTTTGTCTATGGTATTCCTATGCTAACAGCCGAAAGCCGCTAGCATTTGAATGATCGTTTCACTAACAGCAACTTTACCGGCTGTTCGTTAAACGAATTAGGTACCGAACGCAAGCCCACACACTTAGAGGTGTGTGGCACCAATTACCCGGTTGCAACATTGTTGCAATCGGTAATTAAGTGGATTCTTAGGTGGCCGTCGTTCGGCTACCGACCACGCGGCGGTCGGCCATCTTGAATCCTTTGTCTCCCCCAGCAGTGTTTGGTCGTCGAGTGCATGGAACCAAAAACGGCTACTCGACGGCACGAACACCGCTGTACTTCCAGGCGGTTCGGGAGCTCCGGTCTTCTTCCATTGGGAGACCCATTGAAGTTTGGTACTTTTATGCAAACTAAATAGATAAGTATATTTCGTATGGCGTTCGGTTAGTTTAGCTGGGATCTGAGTGGCATTCCCACAAAACATACCCGCAGACCCCAGCTATCTACCGAATGGCTGTTTGTGCCAAACAGACGAATATTGTTCAAGTTACAGATTTTAATGTAAAATGCCGGTTCTGCTGCACGAGGAGATAATCCACTTAACAGTATAGTTCAGTGGGAGTATCTCTCTCGTGCAGCGGTGCCTGATGGGATAAATGTATGAACTGTTAAGTCCCCCATGTAGTCCCTTACTGTATCACCCCTGCTTTTTGTCAGTAAGGAAACCCCTTGCATGGGGACTTGCATAAATACTGGAAGTTCTGAATAAAGCTGCTAGTTGACTCCCAGACTGTGTTTCGTCCGGTTATTGGGAGGATTGGGGATATTGCCTTACTTTTCAGCGCTGACTGTGGATGTACCTGTAATACCAGCGGAGATCGTGGATTCTAATATTGCACTCCGCTACAGACTCAATACCTCAAATTGTTTGAATTTATTCCCCCATCCGGGAACCTATACTTTTATATAATGTGACAGAGTCTATGGGAGGGTAATAGAAGGAAGGTATCTAGGACCCAGAATCCTCCATAGTCTATACCCATTCACCTGCCCAATTAGCAACTGCTGAGGCTTTAATTAGCAGGTCTCAGAGCAGAAAGAGGTCAGATACAATCTGACCTGCAGAGAGAGCAGGTCTGTGCAGAGCAGCACCAAACAAAGTGCTAAAGGTTGGTGAAACCAATGCTTATTTTTGATTTGTGTAGTTTATTACCCTGGTTAGTAAGGGACATTTCTTTATGTTTAGTTAGTGCTCAAATTTGAGCTCGAATTTTGTTTGTAGATTTTCCTTTCTGTTGTGCTGCAGTTTTGAACAAATTGATTGCCCACATGGATGTTTGTGCACGCTGTAAATAAAGCACACAATTTTTGCATAAGACTGTTGTTCTATACCTGTTACCCTAGAGGACTGTGTTGCTTTGCCCATAAAGGTCACAAGATAGTGGAGAATGCGGGCATTTAAAGCACATTTATACGGTCTGTGGGTATAGAGGCCTAAGGTACTGTGACTCTGCAAACTGAGACTGGTTGTTTGAAACAGAGGCCTGCAGGTGTGGTGTGTGGTATTTACCAGGTGGCTGAAAAAAAAAAAAGCAAGATGGAAGAGTCAGTAAAAGCCTTGGTACAGGCTACTACTACCCAGCAAGACACAAACCGTGTAACAGCGGCGCAGATCAGTAACCTCATGGAGACACAGCGACAGGCTGTTGCGGTCCAACAGGAGACAAACCGCTTATTGGCCACACAAATAGACTGCATTATGGAAACTCAGCGGGAAGACAGAGAAAAACTAACAAGTGCTTTGCAACAAACCATGCTGTCAAGTGTGACTTCCCCTACTATGGATAGGGGGCGCCAGATTAGAGTTACTGACTTTTTACATAAAGTGAGTGAGGTTGATGACATGGAGGCTTACCTGACAACCTTTGAAAGGATTGCTACCCGAAAAGGATGGCCTCCAGGTCAGTGGGCAGGATTATTAGCCCCTTGCCTCAGTGGAGAATCCCAAAAAGCATATGCTGATTTGCCTCTCAGCCAAGCACAAGACTATGACCGATTGAAAGCAGAAATACTAGCATGGCTTGGAGTGACGCCTGCAGTGCGAGCCCAAAGATATAATGCTTGGGTTTTTGATACCGAGAAATCTACTAGGTCACAAATGTATGACCTCTTGAGACTTGCCCAGAAGTGGCTACAGCCAGAAATCAACTCTGCTGCAGTAATCATTGAAAAGGTGGTTATGGATCGCTTCCTCAGGAGTCTGCCGATAGCGCTACAGAAATGGGTCAGTCAAGCGGATCCAAAGGACCCAGAAGAAATGATGAACTTGACAGAGAGATACCGGTTTGCTAATGAAACTCAGAGTAAAGAACCTTACCTCAACGCCAAATTGCAAAGTAACAGGATACCTGCAAAGAAGTCTGGTGGGTTTAAAGAAACAGATGGGAAAAAAGATTCTGTACAGACCCATAGGCAGACTGACTACCTGGAAAATTGGGTGCCCAGGTTCCCAACCTGGCCACAAGGCCAGACTGAGAGAGAGAGATAAAGAGTTATAGATGTCAGGAGATTGGACATATTGCACGTAACTGTCCACAGACTGATGAACCTATGGAATGTAATTTGGGGAGGGGGGAGAAACATGGTGCATTGTTGGTATACACACAAATGTCTGCTTTAACAAGTACTGGTGGTATTAATCATGTCAAATCTGTAAATATGGAGGGGAGGAGTGTGCAAGCACTCTTAGATTCTGGGAGTGAGGTTTCATTGGTAAAGAGATCTTTACTTCAGATAAGCAAGTAGATAAAATTCACGTGTTGGATATAATATGCATACATGGTGACACCCACACGTACCCCACGGCCGAGGTGGAATTTGCTACCGCGGTATGGGCGATAAAACATAGAGTTGGGGTGGTACCATCATTGCCTTATGATGCTGTATTGGGGAGTGATTTTCCCCTCTTTCGGAAAATTTGGGAAGAATAAGCGTACAGAGGTAGAGGCAGAAACTGGCTTTAGAGAATGGTTTCCCTTTTTCTACGATTGATTTGGAGCAGCATAGTGATAGCCAACATTTATAAAATGTTAAAACCCTTCTCATTGTCTGAGAGCGTGTAAGCTGAGTGCTTTCAATAATCGTACGTGGACCTGCGTTAGCGGAGATGACTGATTTTGCAGCAGGCACTTGGCAGAACCCAGGCAAGTTGTCGCACTATACAAAAAGCGTTTGACAATAACTACTACAGCAGACTGTAGTGGTTAGTGTGCTTGGAGTGTGTCATTATGAAGACCTTTTCGTTCAAATAGATATGTGCTCTCTCCAGGCGTATATTCCCACCCACCTCTAACATTACACAAAGAAAGTCAATTTACACATTGGAGTGAATGAGTGATTAAACACACCTTCTCAAGTTGCCATTATCTGTACTTTCCTTTTTATCAGTTATTATAGCAGGGCCGATCCTGGGGTCAAAGGCGCCTGGGTGCAGATTTTTGGCGCCCTGAGGTGGGCGTGGCCATCTTAATAACTCCCCCCCTTTGCAAATGTTCAGTCGAGGCATGCATGTTTCTATGGCAACGACTCCACCTCTCCATCTTTTTGTAATCACACATTCATTGACAGTCACCCACTCTCACTGATTTGACACTTATACACACTGACACACTCAATGACAGACACACTCAATGACAGACACACTCAATGACAGACACACTCAATGACAGACACACTCACACACTTTCAATGATAGACACATACTCATTGATATGATCCACTGACTGACAGACACACACTCACAGGTACCTAGTCAGTCTTGGTTAATACGTGCCTACTTCTGTGGTGGGCTAGGGTGGCTAGTCAGCCACCTCCTAGACCCCCAGTGACAGGTAATTGGCCTGCTCCTTGCAATGCCCAGGGCCAGACTGGGAATAAAAAGCTGCTATGGAAAATTCTTATGCCAAGCCCTATCATTAATTGTATCAGCTGTGACAGATATACAGGTGGGAAAAAAAATGAAAGTTTGAAAATGATTTAACCATCAAGAATGCAGCACTCACAAAGAAACAAAAGAGCTCACCTGCTTTATTCCAATCAGAAGAAGAAGTAACATCTTATAGTCAACGTTTCATCCCCAGTAACGGGAATGAAACCTCGACTGAATGCTGCTGCACGTCTGATACACATAAAATGTTAGTGTTTGGTCCTCGGTCTGCGTTGGATGTAGTTTGATACCAGGGTATGAAATATTAGGAGACAGGCAAGGTTATCCATTAAACTAAGAATTGTTTGTGAATGAAAGTTGGAGAATTTTTCCAATCTGCTGTTATGCAGTTTGTGTTTTCACTTCCTAAAACGACATATTTAGTGATTAATCCTTTCATGAATGTGAAACCCTTGCTACATTTTACATATTATGTGCGTCTACTCTCCCTGTGTATTATGCAGATATATTTACAAAAACAATCAAATCTCCTGACGCTCCCAGAACAAAACTCCTCACACAACAATGTAAATCATTAAATAAAGTAATTCTGGAACATAACCTATACGACTTATGGAGGATTCACCATCCAAATGAAAAGGGGTACTCATATTTCTCCCATATTCATAAAACCCATTCCAGAATAGATATGATTTTAGTAACTGCTGACATTTTAACAAGGGCTAAGACGAGTGAGATTGGAGATATTGTATGGTCTGACCATGCCCCGGTAACAGCAATGCTGCAGACAACTTTTGACCATAAGGGGAAACCCCCATGGCGCTTAAATGATGCCCTTCTCATGCAGGAGGAATATTGCCCCCAAATGAGTCAGGACACTACCTGAGCTAGAACTTACAACTATTTGGCAAGCCCACAAGGCGGTGGTTAGGGGGCTGCTTATTAGCAGAGCGGCTTTTTAAAAAAAATCTAAAGAACAAAAATATCACACTCTCCTGAAAAGACTGAGAGACTTACAATTAGCTCAATACTCCACCCCCACTGATACCCTAGCGAAAGACATAGCCTCAATTACAAAACAAATAAATGAGATACTAATACAAGAAACAGCACATATGCTTCAGAACTTGAAAATACGGACTTACACGCAGGGCAACAGAGCTGGGAAAGCCCTGGCATCGCTTTTAAGACAGAAACAAGCCCAATCGAAAATTCCATACTTACACAACCACACAGGAGGGAAAATACATGATCCGAGAGGAATACTAGCAGAAATGGTAAAATTTTACGAAACATTATATAACATAAGACATGACCCTAAGACGCACCAACCATCCACACAAGAGATACACAGTTTTTTTGTCTAAAATTTCCCTGCCTACACTAACAGACGACCAAAGCAAACAATTGGGAACACCCGTCACCTTGCATGAAGTTCTACAAGTAATAAAGTCGCTTCCACCGGGTAAATCACCGGGCCCGGACGGTCTCACTAATTCTTATTATAAAAAATTTGGCCAAGTTCTGGGACCACACTTGGTAGATACATTTAACCGTATAATGGCCACAGGAACTATGCCTCCGGACATGTTGACAGCACATATAGTCACATTACCCAAACCAGGTAAACCCCCTCACAAGCCCCAAAACTTACGGCCCATATCCCTCCTGAACACGGACACTAAAATATTAGCCAAGCTATTTGCCACAAGACTCGCAGACATGATGCCCACGATCATAAAACATGACCAAGTGGGGTTCGTGAAGGGTAGACAAGGAGCTGAAGGTACAAGAAAACTATATAATTTACTATACCCTAGACATCAACGGGGGGAACCCAGTGTGTTCCTGTCGCTGGACGCCGAAAAAGCGTTTGACAGGTTACACTGGGGATTCCTACGAGAAACGCTGCAGAAATTTAATTTCCCACGACAATTCCAAAAGTTAATTGATGCATTATACTCTAAGCCCTCGGCTAGGGTCACAAATGGAGGTTTCATGTCAGAGATCTTATACATAACTAACGGAACTCGGCAGGTATGCCCGCTGTCCCCACTTCTTTACATTCTAGCCTTAGAGCCACTGCTACAGGCTATCAGAGACGACACACAAATTACTGGCATAGAAAAAGGGGGGAGGGAATACAAAATTACGGCATATGCTGATGACGTAATGCTGTCATTAACTAACCCACAAATCTCCATCCCCGCCTTCAACACCTTACTGAAAACATACAGTGCCTGCTCATACTGAACGAGACTAAAACACAAGCAATGAGCCTCTTTACACCGCATGCTACCACTAAAATCCTACAAAGAACTACCGCTTTTGAATGGAGACAAGACCATCTCACATTCCTGGGCATAAAATTCACAAATAACGCACACAAACTACTTAAAGCCAATTACACTACACTTCTCCACTCTATAAAGACACAACTGAGGAGCTGGGAGAATAAATATATCTTGTGGACTGGGAGGGTAGCGGCCGCAAAAATGATGATACTTCCCAAAACTTCAATATTTATTTCGCACCCTGCCCATCCATCTACCTACTGCGTATATTAAAGAAGCACAAAACATAATTAACACTTTCATATGGGCTAAGAAACGACCCAGGGTTGCTGCAAGCACGCTCTATTTAACACAAAAAAAGGAGGCATGGGTCTCCCAAACTTGAGTTTATATTACAAAGCAGCAAACGTTAGCACAATAGTGGCAGCTTTTCACGCCTATTCTACACCTCCAGCGTGGGTACACCTGGAAGCAACACACACGGGAGGCTATGAAATCACAACACTAGCAGGCATAAGTAAAAAATACAGGAAAACATTTCCCACCACTCTATCCACAACAGCGTTGACGCTAAAAGAATGGGATAAATACAAAAAATCACTAAACCTTGAGAACGCATTGCTCCCAGCAATGCTTCTAAACTCTTTTGAAATCCTGATCCCACAACTAAACATTAAAAAATGGGCAGCCACTGGTCTAACACATTTATACCAACTTAGAGATAAGAATAGATATATAACCTTTACAGTACTGAAAGAAAAATACAAGTTGCCACCAGCGGCAGAGTTTGCGCACAGACAGATACTATCGTGGCTACAGAAACACGATGATGTACAACTCTCTACTGACAGCAAACAAAAACTGACCGACCTAGCTGCTTTATGTATAGCCACTAAAAACGCGTCAGGCATCCTATCCAAAGTGTACCATAGCTATTTACCTGCAACAAAGATACGAGACTTAATTTTTGTCAAAAAATGGGAAAAGGACATAGGAAGACAAATACCTGAAGAAAATTGGCAGAAAAGCTTTATGGCACATAGACACTTCACTTTATCCACCTCCCAGATAGAAATGTCGAGAAAAATGCTCTACAGATGGCATATGGTACCCACTAGATTAAGACATATTGACCCAACACAAAAAGGAGAATGCTGGCGATGTGGACATAGCATAGGTGACGTCATACACATTTGGTGGACATGTCCTGTTGTAGCAAAATTATGGAGAGACGTTCAAGCCCTTGTGCAGCGAATAGGGAAGATAGATGTGAAACTTAAACCAGAGGTATATCTTTTACAACATCTGCCACAGGACCTCTTAAAATCCTATAAATATTTATTTTTCCACATAACCATGGCAGTAATAGCAGCGATAGCCAGAGCGTGGCTTAAAATAGACCTTCCAACATTAGACATGATAATCTCTCATATAGACGATATTAGATTATATGAATACACTGTCCGAGCGCGTAGGACACCACGGAAATTTTGGATAGACGCATGGGATATGTGGGATGCTACTAGACTCTCAAAGACATGAGACGAATGTGGGTTAAAATATGCTGACAATGAGTAAATAAATCAAAGAACCCATACCGGGAATTTCTGGTCTCTCCCTACCCCCCTATTCCCTCCTGCTACCCAGTTATTGACACCCCCCTTAACAGGAATATAAAACCAGTACATACGGAAAGATGGCAATACACAGGATACAAATCTACGATGTTCATACCCTCGATAAGTACATACTGTCCAACCACAGACAACAAAGATAGTAGGTCAAAGTGCTCAACAATAAGAGACCGCTATAGACTGGGCTGACATATACATCACTTGATCTAAACTAAGGGGAGATGTGACCTAGTAAAACAAATCATAGTCATGATAGGTTGAAGGGCGAAAGGCGACAAGTACTCTCCTCTACGTACTACGCATGGGACAGATTACAAATACTGTAATGTAAATAATGTGATGTAAACTCTGAAATGTAAAAAACAAAAAAATGCAGATATGACAATAGATTTTGTACTTAACCTCTTAAATGTAACCTGAATCTATGTAATCTATGTAAACATTGATGTAACATGGTTTCTGTATGTACTTCATAAAATTGTAATAAAAAAAAATAAAAAAAAAACAACAATCAAATCTTCCTTTAACCCCTTAAGGACACACGACATGATTCCCTTTTATTCCAGAAGTTTGGTCCTTAAGGGGTTAACCTAAAACCCTTTAAGAGATCCAAGTCAAGCTATCTCAGTACAGAATGCACCTGTAATCATGGCTGATTCTATTCATTACCTGTTCTGTGTTTAATATATATAAAGTATGTGTATTTTAATATTATACTGTACCTTATTGTAACAATGCAAAATCACAGATAGAGAAAAATTAAATATAGTTTTGCTTTAATTCATTCTGTCATTTTAAAGAAAAACAGAGACACACGCAGTTTTTATTAATGGATGCTCACTGGCATGTTGTCGCTGATGACCACATATACTCACACTCATTAACAGACACTGGTGCACAAACATACTAATGCAGTACCCCATACAAACACTGGCATGCAATCACTAACGCATACATACACACACACACACACACACACGCACATTCACTCAATAACAAACAATTACACACATTGATCCATACTGACACACACACACACACAAATCCATACTAACAGGTACACAGTGATCCATACTGACACACAGAATCAATGCTCCATACCGACACCACAGTGCTCCATACCGACACACAGACACAATGCTCCATACCGACACACGGAATCAATGCTCCATACCGACACACGGAATCAATGCTCCATACCGACACACAGACACAATGCTCCATACCGACACACGGAATCAATGCTCCATACTGACACACGGAATCCAATGATCCATACTGACCCACAGAATCAATGATCCATACTGACACACGGAATCCAATGATCCATACTGACACACGGAATCCAATGATCCATACTGACACACGGAATCCAATGATCCATACTGACACACAGAATCAATGATCCATACTGACACACAGAATCAATGATCCATACTGCCAGCAGCTCTGCCCCCCTCCCCTCACTGCCAGCAGCTCTGCCCCCCTCCCCTCACTGCCAGCAGCTCTGCCCCCCACCCCTCACTGCCAGCAGCTCTGCCCCCCACCCCTCACTGCCAGCAGCTCTGCCCCCCACCCCTCACTGCCAGCAGCTCTGCCCCCCACCCCTCACTGCCAGCAGCTCTGCCCCCCACCCCTCACTGCCAGCAGCTCTGCCCCCCACCCCTCACTGCCAGCAGCTCTGCCCCCCACCCCTCACTGCCAGCAGCTCTGCCCCCCACCCCTCACTGCCAGCAGCTCTGCCCCCCACCCCTCACTGCCAGCAGCTCTGCTCCCCACCCCTCACTGCCAGCAGCTCTGCCCCCCCTCCCCTCACTGCCAGCAGCTCTGCCCCCCCTCCCCTCACTGCCAGCAGCTCTGCCCCCCCTCCCCTCACTGCCAGCAGCTCTGCCCCCCTCCCCTCACTGCCAGCAGCTCTGGACTCCCTGCCTGACAGCCTTTCACACAGACAGGAAGCAAACCTTTAAGTCCCGCTTGGGCTGCCCGGCTGTGCCTGAATAAAGGCTGCCACATGGAGCAGGATGACCAGGGTGGTCCTCCTGGCTGCTGTGAGTGCTGTTCCAGGTCCCCAGCATGAGTGTGTTTCTGCAGCTCTGTGGAGCCCCAGCTGCCAGGAACAGATCCTGTATTATATAAGTATGTATACATAGAAAGAGACACTTATGCTGCCGTTAATCTCGTTTTTTTTATTTATTGAGAGAGACATTGAATTCCTTGTTAGTGACAGTTGTCTGGTCCATGTTGTGTCTGTTGCACCCAGGTCTTTAAAGCTCCTTTGAAGCCCGGATAGGGGCAGCAAGCCACTGATAATTGACGTGTCTCTTAAGTCTAAATACGTTCCTACAAGCGGAATGTCAAGACCAGCCGAATATAAACATGTCCCTGCTTAACTCAATGGGAACAAAAGAGCAAAGCAAAAAAAAAAAAAAAGCCTTAGTGCAGAATCGAGAAATTCTCTGCACGATCAGATGTGTCCCTTATATGAATTAGAATGTTTATTACTTCTAGAGCTGAACACGAACTAAACAAATAATAAAATTAACTGCGAGGAGCTGCCGATGCAGAGGGCAACTTGACATAACTTTTCAAGGCAGGGAGAGGTTTGATCTTACGACCTGCCCAACCACCCTTCCTCTTCCAAAGACCACTTGATGGTCGAATTCCTAACCACCTGTTCCGTCCTGCCTTCCCGATTATACGCTTGTTGTGGTCAATATTGGAAACACGACCCACCGTTGCAATGCAGGTTTCCAGTACCTAGAAAAGGGACAGAGGACATGTAAGTCTAAGACACTGACCACCTAATATAATGAATGATAGTGACAGCTTAGAGCGGGTGCAATTACATGGTAATATATACAGGTTAGAGAGGCAAAATGGGGAACCTGTGGGGACTGGATAGGGAAGACAGAGCTAGTACGGCAGGGAGAAGACACATTTTCACACCTGAATTTGTCTTTTGGATGGAAGTTGTACAATCGCAGTCCCATTCACTTTCCTGAGTAAAACGCCACATGTCCCTGTATACGATGGACACAAAAGGATTATTCCACACATAATGCCAAGACTCAACGAGAAACCATTTATACCCTATAACCCTCTGATTAAACAGATTGACGATTTATTTTGGGTGCGATTTTTATCTGTGGTAATAATCAGCGATAACAATCAGTACAATATAACTAGAGAGACAGGAAATATCTCAATCTGTAACGGGATCGGTGACAGAGACACTGCAATCTAAGAGTATTTAAACCGTTCCACCCCAAACACAATGCATTTAATAAGGAACTACTTATCTTAATTGCTTAACATGCTGAAAGAAGACTTTTGTTTATATACGACTGTTAGGAATCCAATATACTGACCAGCAGCTCGGATAACCTGAGACCCTTTTCCAGGAAGCAACTCCAGGTTATTGATGAGGGTCCCCACAGGAAGTGCCCCCAAGGCATGTGCATCTCCTTCCTTAGCAGACACTGGAGACACAAAATTACACATGTTAAAAACAGGTTCCCTTCCCAGAGCTGCCTGTAGACAGTGACCCTCATACCTGCCATGCGTCCAATGTGCCCCGATGTGGTGATTAGATCGCCTTCCTGCATGTTCTCAGTCGCAATAATCCAACGTTTCCGCTTTCCTCCCACAACTAGCGCAATGTCTGCAGACCTGAAGCGCAAGAGGGGTCTATACAAGATCTGACAAGCAGCATACACACAGATATAATAATACAGACTGTGGCAGCAGCAGCCATTTTGAAAACTGTTTTTTTCCTTTAACATGTACGTACCACTTTAAGAACCAAGGGTACGCGGGTGTAATGTATTGCAGGTTCATAGCCTTCGTATGCTGGCGGCATAAAAACCCGTCGGCATTCAGGTAATCGTTCCACGAACAGTGATTTCCATCTCGGTTCGTGAAACGAACAAACTGCCGAATGGAGACCACCCTCAGGAGGTCGTGTGGCTCTCGTTACAGATTGCAACATTGTTGCAAACGGTAAATTAAGAGGATTCGGGGTGGCCGTCGTTCGGCTACCGACCACGCGGCGGTCGGACATCTTGGATCCTTTGTTAGCCCAGCGGTATTTGGTCGTCGAGCGCCTGGAACTAAAATCTGCTACTCGGCGGCACGAATACCGCTGGACTTCCAAGCCGTTCGGGAGCCCCGGTCTTTCGGTATTAGGTTTCTATGGAATCCTTCGGTAGTCTGAGGGGAACTTAGCAAATAAGTATTTCACGCGGCGTTCGGCTATTTAAGCTGGGATCGGAGCAGCACTTTCAGGGAATGCGCGCACCGACCCCAGCTATCTACCGAACACCCGTTCGTCTAAATCTGACGAACAATATTCCTCTTATGTATTTTAATGTAAAATATTGTTTCTGCTGCACGAGGGGATAATCCACTTAACAGTATATGCTGGTGGGAGTGTCCCTCTCGTGCAGCAGTATATTATGGGAGAAATGTCCCTCTTGTTCAGTTTCCCACATAGTCCCCTATTTCCTCACCCCTGAATTGTCTGTAGGGAAACCCCTTGCATGGGAAATCCCATAAATACTGTGAGTGTGTGAATAAAACCTCAGTTGACCTCCAAGCTATGTGTCGTCTAGTTCTTGGAGGGAAGGGATTGTAACTACGCTACCTGTCTTGTACCTGTCTTGGATTACCTTTCCTGTCTACCAGCGGAGATACCTTGGATAATACCTCTACTCCGCTACAATTGGTGGCAAGCGACGGGATCCTAACTACACAGCAAGAAGAGTTCGACAGGAATTTAAACGAACTGAAGGAAAGAAATACAAATCCGTGAGTTAAACCATTCGGATGAAACCGGAGTTCGGGAATACAGAGAAACACACGAACAGCCGGTGAATGGAAACGGATTATACCCTTTTGAAACGGAACACATTAAAGGAATTACTGGAAGCGAGAGGGAGAATAGCAAGCAACAAAACAAAGGCTGTTCTAATCGCAGAGCTCATGGAAGGAGACAGAGCCGCAGCTGCTGCAGCACCTCCAAGGGAGGAGGAGCAAACCGAATTTGGTAAGGAATATAGGAGCAGGATGGCTTCTGTTCTCACCAGCCCTAGCTGAACAGATGGCTGACAGGGTTTACACAGATGTACAGGACTACATCATGCTGCGAAGGTCGCAGATGAACCAGCAAGCGGGGGAGGGAGGCACAACGTCCGCCCCTACCCTGCCCGGAAAAGCAAAAATTCCATACCAAGCGTTTAACGCCTTTTTGGATACAGAGGGCGACATTGATGGCTATTTACAGGACTTTGAACGGTTATGCAAGCTGCATGCCATCGGCCCTCAAGATCAAGTGCCCTTGCTAGCTGGTAACCTATCAGGCCGCGCAGCAGAAGCGTACCGAGCCGTGCCTGAAGAGGACAGCCGGGACTATCAGAAGGTAAAACTAGCCCTCCTAGCACGATATGCCATTTCACCTGAGGCATACCGACTGCAGTTCCGGGCACTGAAAAAGCAAGAGAAGGACTCACACGCCGAGTTCGCACACCGTCTACATCGTGCAGCCACCGGGTGGGTTGAGGCAGCAAAAGCCACCACTCCACAGGATATCATGCAGTTATTGCTACTGGAACAGTTCTACACAAGCTTATTACCAGAACTACAGAACTGGGTAAGTGATCGTAAACCCTGTACCTTGCAAGAGGCCGCTAAACTAGCTGATGAGCACCAGGATACCAGGCGGGAACAGCGCTCATCACCTAAAGTGTACTCTCCGCCAAACCTTCCCCGACCTACCCCGGTAGACCCTCCCCGACCAGGAGGGACCTACCATCCACAGCCTCCCAGATACAACAACCGGGCACATATCCGATACAATACCTGTAACCAGCTGGGACATGTACAAAGAGATTGTCCCCGAAACAGGGTCCGACCATCCTGGCCCCCTCAAAGACCACCTGTCCCTCGAGCAGCAGTACACTGCTATCAGACAGGAGCATTGGCCCAGCCTTTCACCCCCACCCAGATGGAAGAACCACTAGGCACCCTCCACGAAGTGAACCCGGTGCAAGCGGCCTCTGACAACCGCCAAGGTCACCGACAAGTGGTCCATGTGGAAGGAAAGCGGATGGAAGGGTTGAGAGATTCCGGGGCCACCATCACTTTGGTCCGGAACCACCTAGTGGCAACCGAACATCTCACGGGAGACTGTATAGCAGTACGGGTGGCAGGGGGAGCCATTTACAAGGTCCCCACTGCCAAACTACATTTGAATTGGGGAGCAGGGGCAGGGCAAGTGGAAGTGGGGATGATGCAGGACTTGCCTGCAGATGTTATTTTGGGGAATGACTTGGTGGAGCTAACCTCCACTTTTGTTATACGACCAACTCCACAGGAGGCTTACCCAGTCATCACCCGTCAACAGGCTCGCACCACGGCACCACCCACCGACTGAGGCTCAGGTAAGCCCGGCCCCTCTTAATCACACTGTCCTACCCTGGGATGCCCAGTTAGAATTTGGTAGCGAGGTCGCCCTAGACCCGTCCCTACAGGTTTACAAAGACCGGATAGATAGGAACCAGGCAGGCCTAGAAGGGGAGAGATATGCTTGGGATAAGGGGTTATTATATCGGTACGCTGAGAAAGTAGTAGCTGGATCTATTCCCATTCCTATAAAACAGTTAATTGTGCCTCGAAAGTATAGTCAGGAGCTAATGCGAATAGCCCACGACATACCACTGTCAGGTCACCTAGGGATCAGCCGAACCAAACATCGGCTGATGCAAAATTTCTTCTGCCCGGGGATATCCCAGGATATTAAGCACTATTGTAATACCTGTGATACCTGTCAGAGAGTTGGGAAAAGGGGGGACCGATACAAGGCCAAACTCCACACCCTACCCATCACAGAGGAGCCCTTTAGTAGAATAGCGGTAGACATAATCGGACCGCTGAAAAAACCTGGTCCCTCCGGCAAGAAGTATATCTTGACCGTAGTGGACTACGCCACCAGGTACCCCGAAGCGGTGGCCCTGACCAATGTACATGCTGAGACCGTAGTGGATGCCCTTATGCGCATATTCTCCCGCATGGGATTACCCCGGGAGATTATTTCGGATAGAGGCACCCAATTCACGGCAGAGGTCACTCACCAGCTTTGGAAAGTATGCAGGGTTAAAGCTATCCTTAACTCCCCGTACCACCCTCAGTCCAATGGTCTCTGCGAACGTTTCAACGGAACGCTGAAACAAATGATCCGAACGTTCGTAGACACACAAAAAGACTGGGAGCGGTTTTTACCCCACTTACTGTTTGCCTACAGAGAAGTTCCCCAAGAGTCCACGGGGTTCTCCCCTTTCGAATTGTTGTTCGGAAGGAGAGTGAGGGGTCCCCTAGATTTAATCAGAGAACACTGGGAGGGGGGAACGACCACTAATGGCACTCCTATCGTACCCTATGTGCTAGAATTCCGGGACCGCTTGGAGGCTTTAACCCAGACTGTACGTACCAACCTCCAAGCGCCTCAGCAACGACAGCGCCGATGGTATGATAGGGGAGCCAGGGACCGCAGCTTTCAGGTCGGCCAGAAGGTATTAATCCTACGACCCGTCCCTACTGACAAGCTGCAGGCTTCCTGGCAGGGCCCATTCAAGGTGGTAGAGCAAGTCTGCGATACCACCTATATAATTGGCCCCTGCGCCGGGGCAGACGCATGCTCCATGTGAACATGCTGAAGCCCTACCGCGAGCGCACGGAGGAGGTATCCGCCACCTGCGCTTGAACCCCCAGGAGAAAGCTCAGGCCCAAAGGTTAATTAGGGAAAAAGGAGCTACCTTTTCCAACCTCCCCGGATATACCCCGTTAGCCACCCACCGGGTGGAAACCCCAGACCAAATACCTCTCCGTCAGCCACCCTACCGCATTCCCGAAGCAGTTAGGGGGAATATGTACAAAGAGCTTAAGGAAATGCTGCAGTTAGGAGTAATTGAGCCTTCAGATAGCTCATGGGCATCCCCAGTGGTACTAGTGCCGAAGCGGGATGGAACAACCCGCTTCTGCGTAGATTATAGGAGGGTCAATGATAAAACAGTGTCCGACGCCTATCCCATGCCCCGGATAGACGAGTTATTAGACAAAATGGCCAGGGGTAAATATCTAACCACCATTGATCTTTGCAAGGGGTATTGGCAAATCCCGTTAGCCGAGGACGCTATCCCCAAGTCGGCCTTTGTCACCCCATTTGGCCTGTACCAATTTAAGGTCATGCCATTTGGGATGAAAAATGCCCCGGCCACCTTCCAGAGGATGGTGGACCGACTATTAGATGGGTTTCAAGAATACGCGTGCGCCTATTTGGACGACATAGCGATTTTTAGTTATTCCTGGACGGATCACCTGAACCACATAGGGGCCGTCTTGGACCGCATCAGGGAGGCAGGGTTAACCCTTAAACCCAGTAAATGCCATATAGGGATGGCAGAAGTCCAATACCTAGGACACCGAGTAGGCAGTGGCCAACGGAAACCAGAACCGTCCAAAATAGAGGCCGTAGCCCAATGGCCAACCCCCCCGCACTAAAACCCAGTTACTAGCCTTTTTGGGTACCGCAGGATATTATCGGAAGTTTGTACCTAATTACAGTACCCTGGCCAAACCCCTCACCGATCTAACCCGCAAGAACCTCCCTAAGTTAGTATTATGGGCCCCAGAGTGTGAACAGGCATTCCAACTCCTGAAAACTGCTCTTGTTAACGCACCTGTTCTGGCTGCTCCCGATCCAACTAAACGTTTTCTCGTTCATACAGACGCTTCTATGTTTGGATTGGGAGCAGTACTGAGCCAGGTCGGAGCAGATGGCGGCGAACATAGTAGCTTACCTAAGCAGAAAACTTTTACCCCGAGAAGTAAGCTATGCCGCCATCGAAAAGGAATGCCTTGCCGTGGTGTGGGCCCTCAAGAAACTGCAACCTTATTTGTATGGACAAACCTTTTCGCTACTCACAGATCACAACCCGTTGGTCTGGCTGAACCGGGTGTCAGGGGACAACGCCCGGCTGCTGCGCTGGAGTTTGGCGCTGCAGCCATTTGATTTTACTATCCAATATCGCCCGGGAAAGCTAAATGGAAATGCCGACGGGTTATCTCGACAAACTGAACTGGACAAGTGATCTGTGGGTACTCCTCCAGACATCCCCAAGCCGATCCGTTGGGATCAGACTGTGTATGCTGGCTTGGTTCTGGGAGAGCATTGTGGCAGCAGCAGCCATTTTTAAAACTTTTTTTCCTTTAACATGTACGTACCACTTTAAGAACCAAGGGTACGCGGGTGTAATGTATTGCAGGTTCATAGCCTTCGTATGCTGGCGGCATAAAAACCCGTCGGCATTCAGGTAATCGTTCCACGAACAGTGATTTCCATCTCTGTTCGTGAAACGAACAAACTGCCGAATGGAGACCACCCTCAGGATGTCGTGTGGCTCTCGTTACAGATTGCAACATTGTTGCAAACGGTAAATTAAGAGGATTCAGGGTGGCCGTCGTTCGGCTACCGACCACGCGGCGGTCGGACATCTTGGATCCTTTGTTAGCCCAGCGGTATTTGGTCGTCGAGCGCCTGGAACTAAAATCTGCTACTCGGCGGCACGAATACCGCTGGACTTCCAAGCCGTTCGGGAGCCCCGGTCTTTCGGTATTAGGTTTCTATGGAATCCTTCGGTAGTCTGAGGGGAACTTAGCAAATAAGTATTTCACGCGGCGTTCGGCTATTTAAGCTGGGATCGGAGCGGTACTTTCAGGGAATGTGCGCTCCGACCCCAGCTATCTACTGAACACCCGTTAGTCTAAATATGACAAAAAATATTCCACTTATGTATTTTAATGTAAAATATTGTTTCTGCTGCACGAGGGGATAATCCACTTAACTGTATATGCTGGTGGGAGTGTCCCTCTCGTGCAGCAGCGTATTATGGGAGAAATGTCCCTCTTGTTCAGTTTCCCACGTAGTCCCCTATTCCCTCACCCCTGAATTGTCTGTAGGGAAACCCCTTGCATGGGAAATCCCATAAATACTGTGAGTGTGTGAATAAAACCTCAGTTGACCTCCAAGCTATGTGTCGTCTAGTTCTTGGAGGGAAGGGATTGTAACTACGCTACCTGTCTTGTACCTGTCTTGGATTGCCTTTCCTGTCTACCAGCGGAGATACCGGTCTATCAGCGGAGATACCTCTACTCCGCTACACTGTATACCGTACATTAAGCTGTATGCCGTACATTAAGCTGTATGCCGTACATTAAGCTGTATGCCGTACATTAAGCTGTATACCGTACATTAAGCTGTATGCCGTACATTAAGCTGTATACCGTACATTAAGCTGTATACCGTACATTAAGCTGTATACCGTACATTAAGCTGTATACCGTACATTAAGCTGTATATTATACATTAAGCTATATATTATACATTAAGCTGTATAGCGCACATTAAGCTGTATATTATACATTAAGCTGTATGCCGTACATTAAGCTGTATGCCGTACATTAAGCTGTATGCCGTACATTAAGCTGTATGCCGTACATTAAGCTGTATGCCGTACATTAAGCTGTATGCCGTACATTAAGCTGTATATTGTACATTAAGCTGTATACCGTACATTAAGCTGTATACCGTACATTAAGCTGTATATTGTACATTAAGCTGTATACCGTACATTAAGCTGTATATTGTATATTAAGCTGTATACCGTACAATAAGCTGTATACTGTACATTAAGCTGCCGTGTGTTTCTGGTGACTATAGTGTCCCTGTAAATGTATTAATTAGAAGATCAGTGTAAAAAAAAAAAAAAAAAAAAAAATAGTTCTGGAGTTAAGTGAAAGTCTGGTGAAAAATGCAATCAAAAAGGGACAATAATAGGACAATTGAAAATATATACACAAGATCTCACTTATGGAACCAACAGCTGCAGCAATGGTCACATGTATGAATTGACAATCACTGAAGGTTTACAATCACTCACATAAGACACAAGGAAAGTAACTGGACATGGAACGCCAGGGATGGTGTCTGAGTGTTTCTCACCAACCGATTCACCGAATGTGAATTTTATGGTAAATATAACCTTTCCATGATTACTAGTTTTATTACAAATAACCTAATGCCAAGATCCCGTTTTATTGCACAGTATAGCAGGTGAACCCAGTGACAGGCCCTCACCTGCAGGGATCATAGCGGACCTCGATGACCTTCTCCTGGAATGGGATGTTCTCCTTGCCTAGCTCATAGTTCAGTCTCTGAAAGTCAATCATACGATACAGCTGCTTGTGTCCTCCACCAATTCCACGCACACGAACCCGGCCTGGGAGATGACGAGACGTGTCATACATTAAAACAGTATTTATTTCACTTGCCTTCCTTTAATTAAAATACAAAGAAGCAGGTCATCCCAAGCCAACCTTATAAGTGATAAATAAATCCTATGCTGGATATCACGCATGATACTCAGTCATCACAAGAGAGACCCTGCAAGATTTAAAACCCATCAGGGGTCTTTCTCACGCCTCCAGAGTGGTGACTGAATAACATATACCACCCAATATCCAGAGACGCAAAGCGTTTATTTTTTAAAGGAACAGTTTTGGTGTATAGATCATATACCCGCAGTCTCACTGTTCAGTTGTCTGAAATGTCAGAGTTAAATCATGTTATCTATGTTTATGCAACCCTAGTCACACCTCCCCTGGTTTCAGCTTTATTAAAAGGACACTCTAGTCACCAGAACAACTACAGATTAATGTAGCTGTTCTGTTGACTATAGCATTTCCCTGCAGGCATTTTAATGTACACACTTCTCTTTTTTTAAAGGCATTGTTTACATTAAAGTCTAGGAACACCTCTAGTGGCCACTCCTCAGATGCTCAGCATGGAGACGCTGAACTTTCCCCATAGAGATGCATTGAATCTCTATGAGTAGATGCCTATTGGCCAGGGCAGTGTTTGGCTCTGCCCCCCGCGGCTGAGTCAATCAGAAAAGCATTGTGATTGGCTAAGATAATCAATTCTGAGTATGTCAGCCAAGGAGGCAGATTGGGGGCGGGCCAGATGAGGGGAGCCACGCACAGTGTGGGAAAAAGGTGGAGACTTTTACTTTCCTAAATAGTGATAACAGAACTATAGTGTGAGCAATGCATGTTTGTGTCACTATGGTGCCCCTTAAAGCGGATGTTCTTTTAGTACTCATAGTGTCCATTTAAGATAACAGCTGTCCAGCATGTCCTCAGCATAGCCCGATGTGTACCCTAAACTAATCTGCCTAATAAATGAAAAATGGGTGGGCACGGGACTATTGTTGCCATTGTACAAAACAGCCAGACCACAAAAACATCAGGGAAGCCCACAAGAAACCATTGTGTGTTCACACACACCTACCTGTATGGTCGCGCCCCCCCGTTTTCTTCTTCCCAATGGGATTGATTGTGTACTTGGTTTGAGTGTTCCAGGGTTTGATGTTATTGAGGCAGGATGAAGTGACGAGGTTTCGTAAGCACAATAACGGTGGTAAAACTGCCTGCATTAAGAGATCAGTCTTCACGTTAATGAACAATGCAATGGGGACTGAACGCACTGGGTAAAAAAACTGAACCTCGCACAAAAGATAAGTAACAGTCAGCTGGGATATGGAAACATTCTGTCCAAAGAAGTGCTCTAAATGAACATACAACAGCCTACTCCATGATAATAGAGAATCTCTATAGGTTGTGTCTGCAAGGTATCCGCACTCTAAGCATCACTTCCACACCATTCATCTCACCAAAATTGTTCACAGCTCTGCCTAGCATCTCGAGAAACCCATCCCTCTATTTGTCTCTGTGGCGAAAGTAACCACGCCACTGGTTTTTGGAGGGGCCTGTTTGCCAGCCTCCTGCCCTGCGACTATGGCCCTGGGATGTATTGCCCTTTAAGGAATTGAGTTGGGACTTATGGACTGATATTATACTGTTACTGACCCTTTAAGAACTGTATTTGGGCATAATGGATTTTTATAATGCTGTTCCGGGCCCTTTAATTACTTTGGAGTAGTGTTGCAACTTTAAATTGGCACTTCGGATACAGCCGAAGTGCCGAAGTAGTCAAAGTGGCCGCCATTCGACAAACGAACACGTGGCGGCGGCCATTCGAACAAGGTCAGCGGTATGTGTAGCCAAATCCATGGAACTGAAATCGGCTACACATTTCAACGAACACCGCTGACCCTTACCTTCTCCCATACGGAACTTGCAGCTCCAGAGACTAAGTCCCGTTCGAAATGGGACTTAGTCGTTTTTCCGCATGAAATTGACCGGCCGCACAGCCCAAATCTATGGAACTGTTTTGGGCAGGAAAATGTGCCTGCGGTCGGTCACAAAGGACTTCCAGCTAACTTTTGAACTAATGGAAGGATCTGCATGACTTTTGAGTATGTTCATATTTCAAGTACGCCGATTAATAATATGTGGTTTAATGAAGATTGAATGTATAGTTTTAAAGTTATAAAAATGCATTAAAAAGTTTTTAGCTTGGAGATAATTGAGTAGATACAGTAAGAAACTCAATTATCTTCCAAGCAGAAGAGAGGGAATATGTGGGATGTAACCGTTATCTGGTTGGTTAATGCCCAATTGCCTGTGGGCGTCTCCCCTGCAGGGGAGAATTGCATAAAAGCAGAGTGTGTGCCATTAAACAACAGTTCTTCTTCACCCTCAATCTAGAGTCCTGTCTCTTATTGGGGGAATTGCTATATCACTACAAGGGATTGCTATGCTCTGCATGCTCCCTTGGATAATCACAGATAATTTACAGAGCAGAGAGACTGCAGGGGCAAAATCTTTACACAAAAACTTCTTCATTAAGCGGAAAAACAGAGGGGATATGATTATACAAATATATTTGAGGCCAATACAAACCATTGCCCGGAAATCTATTCACAAACGGGACTATACATAGGCACAAGGTAATGCATTCAGACTGGAAGAAAGGAGATTCAGTCTAAGGAAACGTTTTTTTACAGTAATTACAAAACAGACATGGAATTCTCTGCCTAAAGAGGTGGTTTCATTAGACTCTTAAGATGTTTAAACAGTAATTGGATAAATACTAGCAAAAAACATAACATACAGGGATATAATTTCTAATTAGTTGGACAATAGCCGCTTGATCAGAGGAGAGATCTGACTGCCATCTTCGGATCAAGAAGGAATTTGTTCCTAGTTTGTTGCAAAATTGAAAGTGCTTGAAACTTGTTTTTTGCCTTTTTTGGTTCAATAGCAAAAGCTAATGTGAGGAAGGCTGAACTTGATGGACGCAAGTCTCTTTTCAGCGATGTAACTATATAACTATGTAATGTTATTTATGGTTATGGAGAGTTAAACGTAATCTCAATCCCCCATCTGGCCCCTAATCTTCATATTACCTCTCCATACTGCACCTTAACCCCTTCCTGACAAGCTTGTCCTTGCGCTAAGGACCCTTGACTTTCCGTCATTTACTAAAGTTAATCCCAGATCGTTGCGATCGCGGGGTTAACGCTCCTCCGGTCTGCCTCGGTATTCGAGGCAGACCAGGAGCACCCAATCGCGCTGTCCCAGTAGCTGTGGTCACTTCTGAGACTTCTGATCCGCCTCCCTGTGCTTCCGCGTTCTGAGTGAAGTGCAGGGAGACGGATCAGCAGTGATCTGCTTCTCCCTGTACAAAAATAAAGTTTAAGTTAAATCCCACCACCCCTTCCTCCTGCTTTAATACAATTAACCCCTTCCATGCCAAATGATCTCGGACTCTCAGTGATCAATTGGGGACTACATTTTACGGTCATCTGATTTTTATTTTTATTTTTTTTAACCCTAAGGGGTTAAATTTATTTTATTAATAATTTAAATATTATAAAATTATATATTTAGCTAGCTGGGGTGGGTGGAAGTTAGTGGGAAATTTGGTGTTAGGCTAGCTAGGGGTTAATGTTAAAGTTTTAAAAAAAATGTTTTAATAAGGTTTTTAAAAAAATAAAAATGAAAAATCCCACCCCCCTTAACCCAGTCCGAATAAAAATGAACCCCTTTCCTGCCAGTTGATAACTTCCTACTGTCATGGCCCCCGGCTCGCCGCGTTCGCGCCCGTCCGGCATGACACGTTGACAGACTGAGCTTACCTGCTCAGGGGCAAGCCGGGAGCCGCTACTCCAGATCTTCCTGGCAGTTTGCCCAGAAACAATATGGCTCCGTCCCCTTTGGTTATACAAACGTGCGTGTGACGTCACCCTCTGACCAATTGCAGTCTAGGTAAGAATATATAAATCCCTGAAGCTTCACATTTCTTCCCTGTCATTGTTTCCTGTCCTGGTTCCTGAGAGTGCGTTTATTATTCCTGTTATTGCTATTGCTGGCATATTGACCATGGCTATTCCTGACTACTCTGATTTCTGGTTCACCTGACTTGGCTTGTTTAACTTAAAATTAAGATTATAGGTACTCTAAAGCTAGCGTAATCTACAATTTTTCTAACATGACAGGAGGCTTCATATTTGCGGTTTTAACGCTCAGTCAACAAATCAGACGATGTTTGCTTCGCTGGTACCTGTTCCAGGAGAAATCCGGAGCAGAACCCAAATGTGCCGTCCAATTGTGAGAAGTGACAGCAGATGGTTCGATGAAGATGCCCGCTGACGCTGTCTCACTAATTACGGAAAACACTCAATCCGCTGGTAGACCGTACATGGGGATGTGACCCGCTTCCCAGGAGACGATCCATGACCTGCAAAGTCGATCTAGTAACCATATTCCTGCAGATGCAAATTGTGAGAGATGGTTCCTCCGATCGTGTCAGTGTCACCCGGTGATGTGGTTGTGCAGGCAAAGTACTCCCAAGAGGCGTCCAGTCATGGATCCAACCTAAAGTGTGTAGACCGTACATGGGGATGTGACCCGCTTCCCAGGAGACGATCCATGACCTGCAAAGTCGATCTAGTAACCATATTCCTGCAGATGCAAATTGTGAGAGATGGTTCCTCCGATCGTGTCAGTGTCACCCGGTGATGTGGTTGTGCAGGCAAAGTACTCCCAAGAGGCGTCCAGTCATGGATCCAACCTAAAGTGTGTAGCGAAATGATCGACTATTTTGGAAGATTGTGAAACCTAGAGATACCAAAAAGAGGGAGAAGTAAATATAGGTTGAGATCCCCAACCAAATGTATCCTTGTCGAAGAGTGCTAATTGGTCCTGATCCAAGGGGTAAATGGGACCTGCATAGACGAGGAAGAGTCGGCACGTGCTGTAGTCGCATGGTGGACCCTAAAGGAGTTAAAAGTAATTTGAAGAGTAGCTAGGCTGGAGAAAAACAGAATCGGCCTTGGTGAGCGGGTCTGGGTCAGGATGTCCATCCGTGAGACAGTCGATTGATTAGGGAGAGAGTGGGATAATCCGAATGACTGCTTGTACTATCCCGCTCCATTCCAGCCCTGCCAAAGGCCCGTGGAGGGACTTATGGTATGCACGTCACACCCAAGATAGGGTATAATAGAGTGAGGCATCTAGGTCCCAGTATTCCTGACTGTCAGGGGGATGTTATTTTCAAGAGTAGGCCTACGAGGTCTGAAGTCTAGGATTCCCTATGAAGGATTACCCACCATCATCGTCTAGAGTCCCGTGATCTCATAGCGTTCTCTAATATGTAAAGACAAAACGTAAAGTCCCTTTGCTAATGACCGCTGACCCCAGAGAATAGATATAGCCAACAAAGGGGTGCATAGCTTCAACCGTCCGAAACAGGGACTGTCCAGGTTAAGATCGTTGGGTAGCCAGATCCGAACCCGACACAGGCCCTGCGCAGTACTCCAGCAGGAGGTTGAATCCCGACTTTGTGACGTCTATGTAGGATTTGACATCAAAGTAGGGGTTCCCCCCATAAGGCCCCAGCAGTCATCTTTGTCGGTACCTGATAGGTGGGTGAGCGAAAGATCAAAACCAGGACGACGCCCGTGAGGGGATCAGTGCATAGAAGAAAAGTCCACCATATCCTAATCATGTTCCCCAGATACGTTCTCAGAGAAGTAGAGGAAGCCCTGCCATCTATCCCAAGATTGCCAACTACCAGGGAACCCAAATCAACCGGGGACTCCGGTCTTTCCATGTGGTGTATCTGCAGACCAGGATGTGGGACTTCCCCATTCCCGCCATCCGAGTAAGGTAGTGCATGTTTGTTCCTTGCAGGCCTCAAATCTTATGCTACTTTTGATAGGGGAAAACCAACTGAACAGTTTGTCCCTAACGGTGTGCGGAAACATAAGCCGAGTGGGTTAGCCTGTTCAATACGATGCCGATTATACCATAACCCCCAGTAATACCTCAGTGAATATGTCCCGAGTAGGGATACAGTGGAATAGATCCAGCAGACCAATTTTAGGATTTGTGACGGTGCAAAACCAGTCGAAACCTGTAATACCCTGTCCGATCAGGTGGTACCTGTAAAACGAAAATAAGTTGTAGCACCGTCGTTGGATCGAATGGAGGGGTTCTTCCTTTTACCCAGTCGCTGCGAAGCAGTGTCTCCTAGACTGAACGGTGAGATAGCCATTGCCCTTGTTGCAAGAGCTGTAGCATCAGTGTCCAAAAAACCCGGTATGTAGCACATACCTCCATATTGAGATGAATGCAGGGGGAATGCCCCTCTACGAAGGCATCGGTGTCCTGTACTGGCATAGGTCTGTAAGATGAACCAGGCCGACGGTATCAGGACAAATAACCATGTTGGGCAGCGTTAAGGGACGGATTCGCCCACCAAGAAGGGAAACAGAATCCGTAACTGAAGTAAACTGCCACGCCATCGGTAAATTGTTGGGAACAGTATAAGCCGTCCTATTGGGCTGTGCAGCTGAGGGGAGCTCAGTAGCGGGTTGAGTGTATGAGAGAGCCGCACTCTCTAATAATGAAATTGGCATCCATGACAGCATCAGGCTGACAGTATGAGCGGGCTGTACCCGCTAATAGTACTTCAGTGCCTATATCAGTGTCTGGCTCCTTATATGAGAGTGGGTCACACTCAAAACCCGCAATTTGCCTCAATATCGGCAGAGGGCCGAGGTTATAGGAGGGTTGCGCCCTCTAATAGTAAAATTAGTGTCAGGTTCAATATATGGGAGGAGGTCACCCTCTAATCATTTAAGTCGGCCTCGGCTGAGCTTATGGGAGGGCCGTACCCTCATACATTACGAATCTGAGTCCATATCAGGCTCAGACTGACTGTTTGGCGAAACCAACCTCGCCACTGGGCATTGGAGAAGCCTGTTTGCCCACCTCCTGCCTGCTGACTATGGCCCCTGGGAGATTTGGCTCTTTAAATACAGTATTTGGGCATATTGTATTTTATTATGCTGCTAGCCCTTTAAGAACCATCTGGGGACATACTGTGGAGTTACTGGGTGGCCACCATTTCATGTATCAGAGGCACATGGTGAGAACAATGGATGAAGCACATGGTGAGAACAATGGATGGCGGCCATTTTAACTCAAACACTGTTTGGACTTTTCTACACGGTGCCATCTCGACGGTATTTGGTGCACAAAGACATCGTGCAGTAGTTTTAAACTATACAACAGGGGTTTCATTATACAGCAATTATTTTTTATATAGCCTGTATATGTTCTGCGGAATCTGCATTAAACTGTATCTTCCAAACCACTGAACGGATCTGGGTGAATTTTGGATATGCGGTTCACCCAGATCTCTCGGTTCCGAGGATATACTTCATGGGGTTATTGCATGTTTTGGGGTGCCTGTGAGGTTTTATAAAACTGTATTTCTCTGCCTGTGATAATTATATTACCCATTGTGTTCAGTAATCATATCACAGGCAGAGGGGAGGATTGTGTGGGAGTGTCTGTGTGTATTGTACGGATTGATTGGTTGTATTTCAAAACCCTGTGGGCAGTACTATGTTTGTGGATTGTGAATAAAAGAGACTGTATGTGCCAGTACAGTCTGTTCCTGCTTGACCCTCAAAACGAAGTGTCGTCTCGTTATTGGGGGAATTGGATTGTATGCTGATTGCCAGGAGTGTAAGCCGATTGTATGCTTTTCCTGTTCAGCTGTTTACAGCATTCATATGCTTGAGAGCATTCGTATGCTTCTTCGGTTCGGTGGTTGTGGTGTCTGCTGCAGTGCTTGGAGTCCTCAGGAAGCGCTAGGAGCATCCTTCAACGGAGGTACCCAGTCGGGGTGCCAGGTGATCCGTTACAGACTGCATGCGAGGGGCTCGCCCCTTAAAAATACCCGCGATGGGCTGAGGTCCTGACAGGGGTTCCCTTCTAACCACAAATCGCTTCCTGTCTCAGTCATATGAGAGGGGGACTCAAACCTGGAGTGGACAATACTCATAGTAGTCGGAGTAATAATTCAACCTATGGCCGTGTCCCTGAATCTAATGGAGACCGGCTGAGAAAACTATAATAGCTAGAAAATTACAGGATCTACAGGCGGCCGCCTGGGTCCCACGCCAGTGCGAGGTATCCAAGATGGCAGCCGGTAGCCTGAGGAAACGCTGGAAACGTTCTCCGCGATCCACGAGAGCCCGGGGAGTCAGAGGAGGCCAAGTCAGGCCCCTCGACGTCCCGAGCGAAGTGAAAATCAAAAGACCTGAAACAAGGAAACGACAGACTAAATAAAGTACAGATAAAGTAAAAATATGTACCTCAGAGGGAAGGCCATATAACGGGTAGGAAGAGCGACCAACAGGTAAACCCAACAGGAAAGCCGAGAACCACAGCTGACAAAGATATAACTACCTAGGGTATAAAAAAAAAAAAAAAAGGATACGGGATTAGCAGCTATAGAATTCCAGTGTTCCCACTCGGTGTCTGAGCACTGGACACTGTATGTATTTCATAACGAAAACTCCTTGGATATATGCCTCTGCCGAGCTGGTGGAACCACGGCTGTCCACCCAGGGTGTTTCGTAGGAGCCTTGCCCTTCAGGGCACCAGGCTCAGGGCCTTTACCCTTCCAATAACACTAGGTGTACGTGTCTGGTCTCTTTCTGGTGAGTCAGAGTCTGACTCTACGTATGTGCGCAGAGTCCTCGTTTTGCCCCCTATATTGAGGTACCAGAGGGAGGCTCGCGACAGTGCTCTTTCAACAGAGGCGGTCACAGCCGCATCAATCATGCCTGTAGGCTTCCCTGGGTCGGTATGGCAGCAGTGCTGACTTGGACACACACCTATCTTAGAGTCTGTAGTGGGTATGGAGGACTCCTGTGGTCAAAGGGGCTTGGGCACAGACAGGCGCCAGCCTTTCAAATTGGCACAGCCGGAGCAGGCCAATCAAATGGGCACAGACAGAGCAGGCCAAAACGGGCACGGTATATGGCAGCAGCAACAGACTCCTGTGTGTGAGAATAGAGTCCCCAGAATTATTCATAGATCCTCAGTGGGTAGCGCTTCTTATGTATACATATGGAGATAGAAACCCTGGGGCACCATGTGGTTAGATGGCATAATGCAGACAAAAGGACCCCAAAACACAACAGTCCTCTAGACAGTCTAATAATGTGTGTACACAACTAAACCGATAATTGGTAGTCCCAATGCCCAGGCAGGCACAAAAGTTGTATTCCCCAGTGTAGCACAGTAATATAGTATAAACAGAAACTCCCCAAGGTAGTAGGGAGAGTGTCAGGGTAGCCCCTGGAAGGAAGCTGATGTTGTTCAGCAGACCCATGCACCTAGAGGCAGGTTGAGAATAACCCTCACAGGCTGCCATTAGGTCCAGGCATACTGACTCCTAATAGGAAAAGGTAACGTGTAACTCTACATGGATCTAGCCCCTTCAGTGTCAGATCTCCAGCGGGCAAAAAAAAAAAAAATCAGCGCCACCCAACCTCCACAGGCAGGGAGGGGCCGCGAGCAAGCGCGCCCTCCTCCACACGGTCGGACGCACGCAAGTTAAAGCAATAGCTTGTGCAAACCATAAACATTAGAAACATTGCCAAAACACAGGAATGAGTGAAACATGCATCAATAGTTGAGATGTAAAGCACTAGAAATCTCTGGAATTTGTGATACAGGAGTACAATATAGCACCACACTAGGTATTGCAGGAAAAGTACTGACAGGGAAAACTTAAATATAGAAGTAGCCAGAGGGAAAATCCCAAGGGAAAGCAGACAGTAGAAAAAAAAATTGATGTAAATAATCAATTAGATTTCAAAGCCACCAACTAGAAGCAAGAGGCAGTAGTACTCTGACCTGTACTGATATGGAGCAGCAAAGAAAGAGAGAGCAAATGGAATGCAGAGAAGGGAGTTATATGGTCTTCTTGCTGTTTTCTGATTGGTTGTTTATGCTCTGTGTTTTTTGCTGCTGTGGAGTTCTAGTAAAGAGAGACTTAAGCAAATACGAAGCCTCCTGTCATGTTATAAAATTAAGAACGCCTACCCAATTCCCCTTACTTCTGAACTATTCGACAGGCTAAAAGGTGCCAGAGTATTTACCAAACTCGACCTAAGGAGCGCTTACAACTTAGTCAGAATTCAGGAGGGGCATGAGTGGAAGACAGCGTTCAATACCAGAATTGGACATTATGAGTACCTGGTCATGCCGTTTGGTTTATGCAATGCCCCAGCGGTATTCCAAGAATTTATAAACAATGTCCTCAGAGAATACCTCCACACGTTCATGCTGGTGTACCTAGATGATATTCTAATCCAGGGGTAGGCAACCTACGGCACTAGTGCCATGCACGGCACTCGAGGTGCCTTTGCACGGCACTCAAGGCTGCTAGAGAAAAACAGGCTCTGGCCTATCAGGAGTCCCAGTAAAACTTCAGATATCTGCTAATCCGAGAAGGTGGTGAAGGACAATCCTCAATTTATGCATTGCAGCACGTAGAGGTAGTGATCTCAGAGCACTTGTGAATAGGAATCCACACTGTAGTAGAGCAGCCTGCAGCTGCTGTTGCAGCTCCTGTCCTTGACCTGTACCTTGCCAGCCTGGTTCCCACTGGAACCCAGGGAAGCCACCCACACTGCTAGATATACACAGAAATGCAGAATAACCCTCCCCTCATACAAATAATACGGACAGCCCACACACAAACATATACACAATCCGCACAAACGAAACACCACTAACAATCCACATACATGCACACAACCTCACATGCAATACCCCAAAAAGCCCCCACACACTACCAAACACACACTGTGACATATCCATCCACACACACACAATTGCACAAGCGGCCCCCATACACAGCCCACATTCATATGTATCATACACAATACCATAAACTATTCATGAACATAAACAATATAATAGCTCATATACGCAGGGCCATCTTTAACGCAGGGCAAACTGGGCAGCTGCACCGTGAGCCCTGCTGGCCTCAACTATTTCTAACCCTCTGGCCGGTAATCTGCACACTAAGGAGGCCCACCGGGTGGCCCATGCACAAAGGACCACCTGGTGGACTTCTGTCAGCAGGGGCCCGCCGCACGCTGAGGCGCTTTAGCAGCGCGAGCGGGCCCCTTGCTTTTCGGCAGCAGGCTGGGAGGAAGTGACGGCCGCGCATTACTTCCTCCCACAAAGAGAGGAGCGCGCGGGAAAGAAGAGTAAGCAGATTGGAGGGGGGCTGGCCGAGAGCGCTAGACCCCAACTCCCAACACCTTCAGCCACCAGCAGGAAAGATAGGAAACTGGAGGGTGGGTTTTAAAGTGTATGTCTGTGTCAATATGTCTGTCAGTGTGTGTGTGTGTGTGTGTGTGTGTTAGTGTGTCTGTATGTATGTGTGTCAGTATGTCTTTGTGTGTCAGCATGTCTTTGTGTGTGTCTGTGTGTCAGTATGTCTTTGTGTGTGTCAGTATGTCTGTGTGTATGCCAGTATGTCTGTATGTTTGTATGTCAGCATGTCTGTGTGTGTATCTGTGTGTGTGCGCGCATTTAAGTGTGTATATATCTCTGTGTGTGTATATGTGCATACATCTCAGCATTCACACACTAACACTAAACACAAATACACCTCTGCATTCAAATCTCAACACTACGTACAAACACATGTATGTGTTAAGAAGAGTAGGCAGATTGGAGGGGGGCTGGCAGAGAGCGCTAGACCCCAACTCCCAACACCTTCAACCACCAGCAGGAAAGGTAGGAAACTGGAGGGTGGGTTTTAAAGTGTATGTCTGTGTCAATATGTCTGTCAGTGTGTGTGTGTTAGTGTGTCTGTATGTATGTGTGTCATATCTGTGTGTGTCAGTATGTCTTTGTGTGTCAGCATGTTGTGTGTCTGTGTGTCAGTATGTCTTTGTGTGTTTCAGTATGTTTGTATGTCAGCATGTCTGTGTGTGTATCTGTGTGTGTGTGTGCGCATTTCAGTGTGTATATATCTCTGTGTGTGTATATGTGCATACATCTCATCATTCACACACTAACACTACACACAAATACACCTCTGCATTCAAATCTCAACACTACGTACAAACACATGTCTGTGTTACACACCAAAATTATATGTAAATACACCCCTGCATTCAAAAACCAACACTACACAAATACATGCTTGCAATCACGCCAACACCACGTACAAACAAATTCCATACAAAAACCTGTTTACATTCAAACAAAAAAACTGTATAGTGCTAAATACAGACCTGCAAACATGGGTAAATGGTAGAGCCCCAGCTATCAATGCATTTCTGGAGTTGCACGACAGATGGGGATCTACCTTTTAATCACCCGTGCAACAGGGAGACCCCCAAAAATTCTTGCACCTCTCTACTTTAGGTCCGCCACTGCGTTGAGGTGGAGGACGTGATTGCATGCCTGGGAAGGAGGGACAGGGTCCAGGGAGCCCTAAGCAAATGCTTTGCCCAGGGTCCAGTCATTATTAAAGAAGGCCCTGCATATACGCACAAATACAACAATACAAAGCAATTACAGTAAAATTAACACAAGCAGAATACGGCAGCATACACACCTTGAATTAAAAAAAAAATAAGACCGGCACGCTACGGGACATCACAATCCTATATCGGCACAGTGCTGCTAAAAGGTTGCCAACCCCTGTTCTAATCTATTCTCCAGACCTATCTACTCATCATGAACATGTGAGAACCGTGTTAAAAACTCTGCTGGAGAACGGTGTAACGGAACACAGTATTATAGTCCACGATCTCCGTTGGTATCTTAGGTAATCCACAGTCAGAGTTAGAAAGCACGGCAATATCCCCAATCCTCCCAATAACCGGACGAGACACAGTTTGGGAGTCAACTAACTTGCTTTATTCACAGACTTCCATATTTATGCAGTTCCCCTTGCAAGGGGTTTCCTTACAGATGTTACAGGGGATTTCTCCCATCAGGCAGTGTAATTATCCCAACAGGTATTGCTGCACGAGAGGGATCCTCCCACTAAAATGGACGATTAAGTGGATTATCCCCTCGTGCAGCAAAACTGGCAATTCACATAGAAATCCATATTTCACATAATATTACTCGCTTTCATACGAATGACCATTCGGTAGATAGCTGGGGTCTGCGGGCACATTTAGTGAGAATACCGCTCAGATCCCAGCTAAACTAACCGAACGCCGCACAAAATACATTTAACCATCGAGTTCGGTTTGAAACTACCGAACATCGATGGGGAACAGAATGTGGTGAACGCGGAACTCCCGAACGCTCTGGAAGTCCAGCGGTGTTCGGATCATTGAGTAGCCGTTTTCAGTTCCAGGCTCTCGACGACCGAACACCGCTGCAGAGACAAAGGATCCAAGATGGCCGACCGCCGCATGGTCGGTAGCCGAACGACAGCCACCTAGGAGAGCCTTCAATTACCGATTGCAACATTGTTGCAATCTGTTAATTAGTGCCACACGACTGTGAGTGTGTGGTCTACCTGGGGAGCCCGTATTCGTTTGGCGAACGGCCCGGATAGCCGTGTTTCGTCAAACGAAAGGTTTGCATGCTGGTAGCGTACGGCTGCCAGCATGCGAACGGTCATAATACAATACATACACAATCAAGGTATACAGTAACACATTCAGCCTACGGACAACCTTTGTTAAATATAGTCCAGAAGTGGCTAGGTTTGCCACAATGCTCCCCCAGAACCAAGCCGGCATACACAGTCTGATCCCAACGGATCGGCTTGGGGATGTCCGGGAGAGTACTCACAGATCACTTTTCGAGTTCAGTTTGTCTGGATAACCCGTCGGCATTACCGTTTTGTTTCCCTGGGCGGTAATGGATGGTGAAGTCGAAAGGGCTGCAGCGCCAAACTCCAGCGCAGCAGCCTGGCATTGTCCCCAGCCACACGGTTCAGCCACACCAACGGGTTGTGATCTGTGAGTAAGGAAAAAGGTTGTCCATACAAATACGGCTGTAGCTTTTTAAGGGCCCACACCACGGCCAGGCATTCTTGCTCAATGGCGGCGTAACTCACTTCACGGGGCAACAACTTTCGGCTCAAGTAAGCTACGGGATGCTCTCCGCCATCTGCTCCCACCTGGCTCAGCACTGCCCCCAATCCAAACATTGAAGCGTCTGTGTGGACAAGAAATCTTTTAGTTGGATCAGGAGCAGTTAATACAGGAGCATTAGTCAGAGCAGTCTTGAGTTGTTGGAATGCCTGCTCACACTCTGGGGCCCAGACAACCTGTCGGGGAAGGTTCTTTCTGGTCAGGTCCGTCAGGGGTTTGGCCAGGGCGCTGTAGTCGGGTACAAATTTCCTATAATACCCTGCAGTCCCTAGGAAAGCTAGCACCTGAGTTTTGGTCCTTGGGGTAGGCCACTTTGCCACGGCCTCAATTTTGGCTGGCTCGGGTCTCTGCTGCCCACACCCCACTCGGTGCCCCAGATACTGCACTTCAGCCATCCCTATGTGGCACTTACTGGGCTTTAAGGTTAACCCTGCCTCCCCAATACAGTCTAAAATATCCCCTATATGGCGTAGGAGGTCTTCCCAGGTCTGGCTAAATATGGCTATGTCATCTAAGTAGGCACAGGCATACTCCTGAAAGCCGTCCAGTAGCCGATCTACCATCCGCTGAAAGGTAGCCGGAGCGTTTTTCATTCCGAAGGGCATGACCTTGAACTGATACAGGCCAAACGGAGTGACAAACGCCGACTTGGGGATGGCGTCATCGGCTAGGGGAATTTGCCAGTATCCCTTACACAAATCAATGGTAGTGAGATACTGGCCCCGTGCCATCTTATCTAACAGCTCGTCTATCCGGGGCATCGGGTAGGCATCAGACACCGTTTTGTCGTTTAGCCTCCGGTAGTCGACGCAGAACCGGGTTGTGCCGTCCTTTTTAGGTACCAGGACTACCGGCGATGCCCAGGGGCTGAGGGTTCGATAACCCCTCGCTGTAACATCTCGTCTAATTCTGTCTTCATATGGGTCCGGACTGACTCAGGGACCCGATAGGGAGCCTGTCGCATAGGTAGCTGTCCCGGGGTTTCAACTCGGTGGGTGGCCAGCGGAGTATACCCAGGTAAATTGGAGAAGGTAGCCCCTTTAGCTACAATCAGCGCTTGTACCTGTGCACGCTCTTGAGGGCTTAGCCGCTCCCCCAGCTGAACCCCCCGGGAGGGCTCTATTGGCTCTTCCGGTTCTAGCAAGTCAGGTAGGGGCAGATTCTCCTGATCATCTGAGGCGGAGGCACAGATCGCCGTCACATCCTCTATCCTCTCATGGTAGGGTTTGAGCATGTTCACGTGGAGCATGCGTCTCTTCCCTACCCTTGAGCAGGGGCCAATCACATAGGTGGTGTCGCATCTCTGCTCTACCACCTGATATGGGCCTTGCCAGATGGCCTGCAGCTTGTCTGTGCGGACGGGTTTTTAAATCAAAACCTTCTGCCCCACCTGAAAGCTGCGGTCTCTGGCTCCTCTTTCGTACCAGCGCCGCTGGCGTTGCTGGGCCGCCTGGAGGTTGGTGCGCACAGTCTGAGTCAGCGCCTCCAGGCGGTCCCGGAACTCCAGTACGTATGATACGATAGGGGTTCCGTCTGTATTACTCTCTCCCTCCCAGTGTTCCCTAATCAAGTTCAAGGGTCCCCGCACCCTCCTCCCAAACAGCAACTCAAACGGGGAGAATCCTGTTGACTCCTGGGGAACCTCTCTATATGCAAAGAGTAGGTGAGGTAGGAACCTCTCCAAGTCCTTGTGGGTCTCCCCAAATGTACGAAGCATCTGCTTCAGCGTACCGTTGAACCTCTCGCATAGTCCATTGGACTGGGGGTGGTAGGCGGAATTGACTATTGGCTTAATGCCACATACTTTCCACATATGTTGGGTGACCTCGGCAGTGAATTGGGTGCCCCGGTCAGATATTATTTCTTGGGGGAACCCTACTCTGGAGAATACCTTCATTAAGGCCTCAGCTACGGTTTCAGCATGAATGTTAGTGAGGGCTACAGCCTCGGGGTACCTGGTGGCGTAGTCCACTACAGTTAGGATATACTTTTTGCCAGAGGGGCTGGGCTTTGGCAGGGGCCCCACTATGTCTACGGCTACCCTGCTGAAGGGCTCTGCAATAATGGGTAGGGGACATAGCTTGGCTTTGTGGCGGTCCCCTCGTTTCCCTACTCGCTGGCAGACGTCACAGGAGGTGCAATACTGTCGCACGTCCTTAGAAATTCCGGGCCAGAAGAAAGCATGTGTTAGGCGATATCTGGTGCGGGTCATCCCTAGGTGTCCGGACAAGGGAATATCATGAGCGATCCTAAGTAGCTCCTGCCTATATTTCTGTGGTACCACTAACTGTTTGGTTGTCAGGGTGACGGACCCTCCCACTTCCCTCGCCGCAACGCGGTATAATAACCCTTTCTCCCACGTGTACCGCTCCCCCTCTAGCCCTGCCTGGTCAGTGTGTACCCGGTCCCTATATACTTGTAGGGTGGGGTCTGTCTTTACTTCTGTCGCAAAGGTAGTCGGGGTATCCCAGGACATGTGAGTCGTGTGGGGTTCATGGTCTCTTACCTGAGCCTCAGAGTGTATCGGTGGAGCCGTGGTGCGAGCCTGCTGCCGTGTAGTTACTGGATGGGCTTCCTGGTACGGAGCCTGGGGTATAAAAGCAGAAGTCATCTGGCCCAAGTCATTCCCCAGTACAACAATTGCGGGTAAATTTTGCATAAGCCCCACTTCCACAGTTCCCTCTCCCACACCCCAATCCAAATGTACCTTGGCAGTGGGTAGCCGGTATACTGCTCCCCCTGCCACCCGTACTGCCACTGATCCGCCAGTGTTGAACCTGGGACTAAATGTGGTGCAACCAAAGTTAGAGTGGCCCCCGAATCTCGGAGCCCTTGTACCTCCTTCCCTTCCAGGGTCACTAGCTGACGATGATGCTGCTGGTTGTCGGTGGCTCGGACCGACATCACCTCATGGAGTATTCCTAGAGGTTCCTCGGTCTGGGCGCTCAGCATTTCCTGGGTGGCTGGTGCTACTTGATAGTGATGCGCAGCAGCCCTTGGTGTTAAATTTTGTCGCACCTGGTTCCACGCTTGTCTGCTCCGGTTTTGCGTGCACTCTCGGGAAATATGTCCCCACTGTTTGCAGGTGTGACATTGGATGTTAGCCCGGCCATTGTATCGAGAGGGGGGTGGTGGATTATTTGGTGCGGGCCTGGACAGGGTTACTGTGGGGCCGGTAGGAGAAAAGTTACTGGGTGGCCCGGTAAGTCGAGGGAAAGTCTTACTTTGGAGTCCGTGATGCCTCCTGGCATCAAAATGTTGATCCGCTAGTCTAGCCGCTTCGGTTAGGGTGAGTGGTTTTCGATCTCTCACCCATTCTTGTGCTTCTGGGGACAAGCCATTAAAGAATTGCTCCAGCAGCATTAACTGCTGCAATTCTTCCATATTGGTAGCGTTGCTGGCTTGTATCCAGCCTTGTGATGCTTGATCCAGCTTGTGCGCCCACTCTGCATGGGAATCTTTCTCCGGTTAGCGCAAGCCCCTGAACTTGCGCCGGTACGCCTCTGGGGTAATGGCATACCTCTCCAAGATCGCTCTTTTTACTTTTGGGTAATCTTTGCTGTCCTCTCGGGGCACAGCGCGGTAGGCTTCGGCTGCCCTACCCGATAATTTGCCTGCCAGTAGGGGTACCCATACTGCGGGTTCCAAGTCGTGCAAATCACACAGCCTCTCGAAATCCTGTAAATACCCGTCAATCTCGTCCTTTTCTTCACAAAATGCTTTAAACGCGTGATGTGGGACTTTGGGTTTTACCTGTCCGTATATGGAGGCAGTAACAGACTCTGCCCTAGGCGGTGTCTCTGGTGTGCGGTTTGCCATCAGATAATCCTGCACATCTGACATCAGCACGGTCAATATTTCCAAGGGTACTGGCTGTGGCAGAAACACCATCCTGGTTCTCAGCTCTCTCTGGTATGGGGTCTCTTCCATGGCTGGTGGAGGTGTAGCGCTGCGAGCTCCGTCTCCCTCCATCAGTTCAGCGATCAGCACAGCTTTGGATTTGTTGCTGGCTATCTTACCCCTGGCTTCCAGTAGCTCCTTTAAAGTCTGCCGTTTCAGTACGGTATAATCAATCTCCATACGAATTGCCCTTGCTTTCCTCGTTCGGTAGTTTCAGTTTACACGAACACTGCTTTTCGGCTGTAAGGTTCGGATCCCGTCGCTTGCCACCAATTGTAACGGAACGCAGTATTATAGTCCACGATCTCCGTTGGTATCTTAGGTAATCCACAGTCAGAGTTAGAAAGCACGGCAATATCCCCAATCCTCCCAATAACCGGACGAGACACAGTTTGGGAGTCAACTAACTTGCTTTATTCACAGACTTCCATATTTATGCAGTTCCCCTTGCAAGGGGTTTCCTTACAGATGTTACAGGGGATTTCTCCCATCAGGCAGTGTAATTATCCCAACAGGCATTGCTGCACGAGAGGGATCCTCCCACTAAAATGGACGATTAAGTGGATTATCCCCTCGTGCAGCAAAACTGGCAATTCACATAGAAATCCATATTTCACATAATATTACTCGCTTTCATACGAATGACCATTCGGTAGATAGCTGGGGTCTGCGGGCACATTTAGTGAGAATACCGCTCAGATCCCAGCTAAACTAACCGAACGCCGCACAAAATACATTTAACCATCGAGTTCGGTTTGAAACTACCGAACATCGATGGGGAACAGAATGTGGTGAACGCGGAACTCCCGAACGCTCTGGAAGTCCAGTGGTGTTCGGATCATTGAGTAGCCGTTTTCAGTTCCAGGCTCTCGACGACCGAACACCGCTGCAGAGACAAAGGATCCAAGATGGCCGACCGCCGCATGGTCGGTAGACGAACGACGGCCACCTAGGAGAGCCTTCAATTACCGATTGCAACATTGTTGCAATCGGTTAATTAGTGCCACACGACTGTGAGTGTGTGGTCTACCTGGGGAGCCCGTATTCGTTTGGCGAACGGCCCGGATAGCCGTGTTTCGTCAAACGAAAGGTTTGCATGCTGGTAGCGTACGGCTGCCAGCATGCGAACGGTCATAATACAATACATACACAATCAAGGTATACAGTAACACATTCAGCCTACGGACAACCTTTGTTAAATATAGTCCAGAAGTGGCTAGGTTTGCCACAAACGGCTTATATTGCAAGCTAGAAAAGTGCAAGTTTGACCAGACTGAAATACAATTCCTTGGATATGTAATATCCCCTTCTGGCTTCAAAATGGGCCCACGCAAACTGGAGGCAGTATTGCAATGGCCGTTACCCAAAGGCCGTAAAGCTATACAACGCTTTATAGGATTTGCAAACTACTACCGCAGATTCATTAAACAATTTCCATCTGTGATAGCTCCTTTTCGGGTAAGGTTGGTGATAGGAGCTAACTGTGAAATTAAAATCTTAATTTGCTTCGGCACCTGTTCTGACACCCCCTGATCCTGCTAAACCTTTTATTTTGGAAGTGGATGCGTCAGAGACAGGAGTAGGAGTCATTCTGTCTCAACAAGAGAGAGTCCTGAAGCACCTTTACATCCCTGTGGGTTTTTCCTCTCGAAAACTGACTCTTGCTAAGAAAAATTATGACATTGGGAATAGGGAGTTACTGGCCATTGTTCTCGCTCTCAAAGAATGAAGGCATCTCTTAGAAGGCTCCAAAGAGCCACTTTATTTTTACCGACCACAAGAACTTTGCTTATATCGGGGATGCTAAGAGATTGTCCTCCAGACAGGCTAGATGGTCACTATTCCTCTCCCGTTTCAATTTTGTTATTACATACAGACCTGGTACCAAGAAAACAAAGGCTGATGCGCTGTCTAGACAGTTTGAGACAGATGAGGTTCCCGAGCAAGAGGTGTTCCCGATTGTACCTCCCGAGTGTCTTGTTGCTACAACGGTATCCAAAGTGTCTTCTCCACTCTTATGTGCCATAATAGCAGATCAAACTCAGGCACCCGTGGAGAGACCACTGGACAAACTGTTCGTTGCGCCAATATTAAGGACAAAAGTGCTTGGGTTATTTCATGATAATTTGACAGCCGGACATCCTGGGATACATAAAACCCTCTCTGCCATTTCTAGAAAATTTTTGGTGGCCGACGCTTAGGAGCAATGTCAAAGATTACGTAGGTGCATGTCGAATATGTGCAGTCTCTAAAGCCCCTCATAATTCTCCTCCTGGGTTGTTGCAGCCATTTCCAATACCAGACGCTCCATGGACCCAACTAGCCATGGATTTCATTGTGGATCTCCCCAATTCAAATGGGTATAACACTGTCCTCATGGTTGTTGATAGATTCTCCAAGATGGCAATTTTTTAAGAGGTATAAAATGCTCCATCTTCTCAAGATCTTGTCCAAATATTCTTGCGTGAAATCTTTCGGTTACATGGGGTACCGAAAAACATTGTTTCCGACAGAGGTACCCAATTTATTTCTAGGTTTTGGCATGCTTTCTGTAAGCAGTTGGGCATAGAACTTTCTTTTTCCTCTTCAGATCACCCTCAGACCAATGGTGCAGCGGAGAGGGCCAATCAGGCCTTAGAATCCAATTTATGTTGTTTTATTAATGTCAATCAGTCTGTAGCGGAGAGATGATTTCCTGAAGCTTAACTCCACTGGTATATTACAATAATGCAGGAACAAGTAGTAAATCCAAGAGGGTAACCAGCACATTCAGCAAGGCAAACCAATAATATCCCATCATCTTTCCCAATCACTGGATGACACACAGTATCAGGAGTAGATCTGAAGTTTAATGACACAATTCCTGCTTTTATGGGATTCTCCCCTGCAAGGGAGGTATCCACCATAATTACTACAGTAACCAATCACATAGAAGTTACCTCCCACACATCTCCTCCCCTTAGCTTAACAGTTAACATAATTAAAATGTACATACTTTTCCCCAATTCCTGGATGTACTCTAAATATGGTAGGTACACCTTTTAATGTGGTACCCCCTGGTAGCCCTGATCTGGGTGGGAAACATATTCAGAAATCACCCAGATCAGACCAGGGGTTCGGGAGTTATGAGGAAGCAAAGATTTGACTGACCGCATGGGTAAAGTAGCCGAAAATAGTTCCATGAGATTTCGCCCTGCGGTTGGTCTTTGTTCGTGCATCAAAAGTCCCGAAAGTCTATGCTATCCATGGTTAAGTTTACATTTGGATAAATCCCCTAGTTTGTGGGATTCATCCTACCGAACAACGGGCCGTTCGTGTGTTTCAATCGGCATTTTCTGAAGTCCTGGAGGTCTTAGCGGTGTTCGGTTAGTTGAGTGTCCGATTTGAGTTCCAGACACTCGACGACCAAACACCGCTGTTCGCGAGTTTGAGATGGCCGCCACCACGTGTTCGGCTGCCGAAATGGCGGCCACCCAGGGAATACATCAGAGCATTCGTGTGTTTAAACCAGGGGAATGGAGCGAGCATACAGGGAGGTAAATTACAACCACACTTCACACCAGGGTGGTCCGGTTGTTCGGTACTTTAGTTCGGATGGTGAATATAGCCGTTCACATGCAGACTTGTACATCTTTTTACCGAACAAAGTATGGCCACATAGGTTTGTATGCAATTCTGTATAATCCAGGCACAGGAAAAACTCTTAGGTTCCAACAATAAAAGGAAATATATTGGACAGCCGAAGGGGTTCTGCTACACAGTCAAACTGGTCTGAACTCCTGCTCATGGCTGAATTTGCAAGAAATAATGCGACTCATGAATCCTTCAATCATAGCCCCTTTTTTGTAAATAATGGTTATCACCCCACTGTATTTTTCGGGCAATGATATTCCTACTTTGGACGCCCGTTTAGCTTCTGTCCGAGAAACATGGGCTTCGGTGCCAATACGTTCCATGTGTCTTTGCTTAAGCCTCTCACTTGTAATCGTTACACGAAACTGGTTGCTCCTCCTCAGCCTTTGGTGGTTGGTGGGCAAGAGGAATACAAAGTTCGCTCTATATTGGATTCCAAGATTTCCAGAGGTGTTTTGTCTTATTTGGTTGACTAGAAGGGGTATAGCCTGGAGGAGCATAGCTGGGTTCATGCTGACCGGGTTCATGCTCCCCGTTTTGTCCAGTCGTTTCACAACCCTTTCCTCACAAGCCGGCTCCTTCACGCGCAGTTGTCGGTCTTCGAGTGGGGGGTACTGTCACAGCCCCCGGCTCGCCATGAGGCGCGTTCGCGCCCGACCAGCACGACCACGCCGACAGACTGAGCTTATCTGCTCAGCGGCGAGCCGGGAGCCGCTCCTCCAGATCTTCATGGCAGTTTGCACAGAAACAAGATGGCGCCAACCATGCGGTCATCGATGGTTCCGCCCCCCCAGGGTAATACAAACGTGCATGTGACGTCACGACGCCAACGCACACGCACGTTCTGGGGTCAGAGGTCACCCTCTGACCAATTGCAGTCTAGGAGGGATATATAAATCCCTGAAGCTTCCCAGATCTTTGCCCTGTCGTGGTTTCCTGTCCTGGTTCCCTAGAGTGAGTTTATTATTCCTGTTATTGCTATTCCCGGTATTTTGACCTTGGCTATTCCTGACTACTCTGATTTCTGGTTCCCCTGACTTGGCTTGTTTAATGGTATTGTGTATTTCTGGCTTCCTTGACCTCAGCTATCCCTTGACCATTCTCTGTCTTAACGTATTAGTCCAGCCATTCTAAGGACCGGTTTACGTTCAATCCTTTCTGTGCTTTCTATGTAGATTAAGCATGTCAAACTCGTGGCCCGCGGCTCACAAGGACCATCTTTGCGGCCTGGTGAGCCGCGAGTACATGCTGGTGTTATAGCAGAGTAGGCACCTGCTTTCTCCATATTGCAGGTGCCTACTCTGCTAAAACTTACCCGGCCGGGCAGCATGACCGCGAGGGAGCTCAGTGTCTGTCTGTCCGTGAGCATGTGTCTGTCTGTGAGTGTCTGTCTGTCCTTCTGGATTTACAGCTTCAATACACTGACCACCAACGGTCTAAATGAGGGGTTTACATTTACTCACTTCATTGAAAAATTAATTACACTGTGAGCATTATTTTTTACCATCAGTAATGCTTTTTTACTTACATGGTACATCTCCATCATCTTTGTAAATACTTTTGTTACATTTTGTATAACTTGGATCACATAAGTCTGTCCCTTTAAGAGTCGGGAGTCTTAGTGGCTGTTACCTTTAAGACATATGAGGATTAAATGCTGTCACTTTTATGACCTCTAATAGAACCCATTTTCTTTTCCTTCTTTTTATGTTTCATCATATTATTATCATCACCTTGGATGCAGATTTAAGTGAATGGGATTGTGTCACTCTATCCCATCTATCTTTACTGCATCCTTTTGTATGATTAAGGATTTATCCTCCCCTTTTTTGTTTGCATAATCTTTGGGTTCTTTGTAGCAAGTGCTTAGATGTTCAGACGCATTTGCATATCCTGTCAATCAGCCCTATGACGTACTCGGATGGGCGGCACTGAATTGAACGCCGTTTTCGGCGCGAACAGGTTTGCCGGCTCGTCGGGTATAAAAGAACCGGCAGGAGGACAGAACGACGCTTTTACCTCTGACGAAGGCGCATTTAGAAGCGCTGAAACGCGCGTTAGGTAGTCAAGTTAGTAGTGATTCCAGGTCGAGATTTCTTTAGTCTAGTTAGACTGGTCGCTTATTTTGTTTAATTTTAGGGTGTTTGGAGGTGTTACAAGAGGGGTGTTTGGGATTAGGTGTTCTTGTGGGCTACTGCATTAGCCGATTTTACTCTCCCTCGGCTCCAGGGGGGTGATCTTCTAGGCGCACACTGTATGGAAGTTAGGAGTTCTTAGCTGGCGATTTAGGTAGCCGAGTTTTACCCACTTCCTTAGCTCTATATAGGTGGTCTCCTGAAAGTACGCTGGATAGTAACTCCTAGGGAATAAGGTTTTGCTACATCTGTGCACCCTACAGGTGACTTATTATTATTTAAGCCTATATATTAGCTTGTGTAACGCAGCCTCTTTATTTTGTTATCTTCCCATTTGAGAGCTGTAGAGGGCAATTTTATTACCACTCTGACTCTCTCCCTCCACCTCCCCCTAGTCTTAGACCAGTTTGGACTTTAATTCTCCTCCTATAGGTGGTTTTCTTGGACGCAATTTGATTGATTTGTCTACAATTATTATTGTTCATTACCACAGTTATTTAGGAACCACTACTTATATTTTTATTTTTTTATTTTTTATTTATTTCTGTTTTCTTTGTTACACACATTATTATTATTATTATTTGTGCCCACACTGTTTTAGTGTATTTCCAATAAAGGTTATATTTTAACATTACTATTAGGAAGGGGTTTCCTACCTTGGTCGATCTAGAATTGAGATTAGGAGTTTCCTATCTCTCTCTTGATCTTCCTCCACTGTTCTCTTCTCTATTAAAACGTATGTAAAGGGTTACCCCCTTTCCCAGGATTCCCCAGACACACTTACAGGCGGGTTGCCTCAGGCAACTAGCTTGTTCGTTTTTTTTCTTTTTTTTTTTAACCCTTGAGGATTAACTTTAATTTATTTTTTAATCCTCAGGGGTTCAATTTATTTAATCAAATTAATTTAAATATTTTAACATTATATATTTTGCTAGCTGGGGTGGGTGGGAGTTATGGGAAATTGGGGGATTTACGGTTTGTGCTGCGTACTACTAGTTAGGGGTTAATGGTAAAAAAAAAAAAGTTTATAAAAGATTTTAAACGTGTAAAAAAGTTAAGAAAGTTTCAAAAATGTAATAAGTAAAAAAAAGTTTAATTTTTTTTTTAAAAGTTAAAAAAAAAAAAAAAAAACCAAACAAAAAAAAACACACCTGGAACAAACTAGAAAAAAAATGATCCCACGCTAAGGTTCACAATATGCCTTTTGAATTACCCCCGGGTGTATTCTTTAATAAATAGTATGTGTTTGTGGGGAAGTTTCAATAACCAACCATCTAAACTACTCCAAAATGGAACATGGACACAGCGTAAAACTTCAAAGTTAGAAAAAAACTGAATGGCTGCGTCTCAAATGTGCCCCTTCAACATCCACATATACCTGGCAAAGGTACATACGGGGGTATTGCTGTACTCAGACCACATAGCTGAGCAACATATGAAGTATTATACAGTCGTAGCACACATAAGGTTTGCAAAATATACTGTGCAAACTCACTTTGTGTGTCAAAAAGGCAGAAAAAAAAAACATATTCCATTTCAGTTTTTCCTAGTTTTAGTTTTTAAATACTTGTTTGTAATTGGTGGATCCGTTTTTTGGCGCTAATTTCAACCATTGTATATTCTTATACAGTTTCATGCCAGGTATACTGTTATACTACCATTTTAATAAAGCCTTAAAGGTGAAACGCACTAATGGTTTTCAATGGTGTTTTTTTTGGTTACCTTTTTTATAGGACCAGCTTTCTATTCATTTTATTGTATTTAATATACACTTTTTATTGTTACTTTTGATGGCTTTTTTATTGTATCCTGATTGAAGAAATCCATAGGTGGGGGATCATTCCACCAGTGCTGTGTTAATAGAGCAGTATTCTCTCCTCTACACTTGTGAGTATATTTTATTTTATCGATTTTATTTATTTTTTCCAACTGAGAGCACTATTGCCGTTTTTTATATATATTGTGGAGTACGACGTAAACAAGGCCGGACCGACGGACATACTTCTCCAGTATATCCCTTAGCGGGGATCACACCGCTAAATGCCCTCCATCCTAGAGCTGGCCTAAGCTCCTCCAAATGTGAGTGTACTATCCTTTTATTTATTTTAGGATTTTACAATACTTTACTATTGGCAGTTTGTCGTGTTTTATTCTTGTCTTCACAACCCGGACGGATCAACTCCTTAGGATTGTACACATACTCTATTCAGCTATAACAGTGAGACGTTTTATTTATTTTTACTCTACTGAACATTTTACTATTTGGATGGACTTTGTTTTATTATATTTTTTTCTGTTTAAATAGAGACTTTTTTTATCGATTATATAGGCCTACTTGTTGTCTATTCATTTAGACCATTTGGTCTGGTTTTTACTGTATAGGCTACTGTATTTTAGCGCAGCCCTTACCCACTTTTACCATGCATGTAAAAATGAAGTTTTTGCCCTTACCACAAACATTGACATAAATTGGTGAAAAAATGGTGACAAGTTAAGGCACAATATACACCATATAAGATACCGTGGGGTGTCTGCATTATCAAATGAAAGCCCTTTGTGGGGTTATTTGAACAGTCACACTGCTATCATACCCTAAAATGAGACATAGGCCCGTCTAATCCATCTCCACGAAAATTCGAACTATAGAAACTAAAATAGCATGGTCGCTTATTTGGCATTGTAGCTTCACAGAATAGGGGCAAAGGTATACAATGGGGTATCGTTTTACTCAGCAGATGTAGCTGAGCACAATATGGGGTTCTGTGCAGGAATAGCACACACCAGCTTTACGAAATACACATTACAAAAACCTTGTTATATGTGAATATGCCAAAATAGAGAAAAAACACAATTTTACTCCAATATTTAGCAGAGATTGGCGATGAAATGGCTACGCAAAAAGTGTCAAACTAACCTTAGGTAAATAGCCTGTGATGTCTACTTTATATAAATATATACTTTTGTTTCCTGTAATGGGTATTAAACTTCCAAGACAAACATACCAACTTCTAATTAAAATGTTATTTTAGTCCTGTGACCTGTAACTTTCAAAATAAGCTGAAATCCTGTACATAATATGTACTCTATAAATCAACACACAAATTCATTTATTTGGAATTACTTTTTCTAAGCTGGACATATTATGCACACGCAATTATTGCCAAAACCGTGAGGGAACTGTGTTTTTTTTGGTTTTTCTCCAATGTATCTATGTATATGTGACATCAAATTAAAGGATCACTATAGTGTCAGGAAAACAAATCGGTTTTCCTGACACTATAGTACCCTGAGGGTGCCCCCACCCTCAGGGTCCCCCTCCCGTGGTGCTAAAGGGGTTAAAACCGCTTCAGTTATTCATCTTATTCCACCGCCGGGCTCCCTTACCTCTCCTCCCCCGCTGACGTCAGGTCTCCTCAATGCTTTCCTATGGACGCTCTGCGTGATGGAGGCATAATATGCCTCCAGAGTCGCAGATGCGCCGCTAGTGGCTGCCCGGAAGATAGCCACTAGATGCTGGCTTAACCCCAAATGTAAACATAGCCGTTTCTCTGAAACGGCTATGTTTACAGCAGGCAGGGTTAATCCTAGAGGGGCCTGGCACCCAGACCACTTCATTGAGCTGAAGTGGTCTGGGTGACTATATAGTGTCCCTTTAACCCCTTAAGGACACATGACATGTCTGACACATCATGATTCCCTTTTATTCCAGAAGTTTGGTCCTTAAGGGGTTAAAGCCCTGTGCCCTCTAAAAAACGGTATATAATGTGTTGGTGCAATAAATAACAGAGATGCAAATTGTGTTTGAACACAAACAGCAAAACAATGCAAAAATGGCTTGTGTCCTTAAGGGGTTAACATCCTAATCTCCCATCCGGCCCCTAATCTCCCTACTACCTCTCCATACTGCACCTTAAAGGGACACTATAGTCACCTGAACAACTTTAGCTTAATGAAGCAGTTTTGGTGTATAGAAAATGCCCCTGCAGCCTCACTGCTCAATCCTCTGCCATTTAGGAGTTAAATCCCTTTGTTTATGATCCCTAGTCACACCTCCCTGCATGTGACTTGCACAGCCTTCCATAAACACTTCCTGTAAAGAGAGCCCTATTTAGGCTTTCTTTATTGCAAGTTCTGTTTAACCCCTTAAGGACACATGACATGTGTGACATGTCATGATTCCCTTTTATTCCAGAAGTTTGGTCCTTAAGGGGTTAATTAAGATTTTCTTATCCCCTGCTATGTTAATAGCTTGCTAGACCCTGCAAGAGCCTCCTGTATGTGAATAAAGTTCAATTTAGAGATTGAGATACAATTATTTAAGGTAAATTACATCTGTTTGAAAGTGAAACCAGTTTTTTTTCATGCAGGCTCTGTCAATCATAGCCAGGGGAGGTGTGGCTAGGGCTGCATAAACAGAAACAAAGTGATTTAACTCCTAAATGGCAGTGAATTGAGCAATGAAATTGCAGGGGAATGATCTATACACTAAAACTGCTTTATTTAGCTAAAGTAATTTAGGTGACTATAGTGTTCCTTTAACCTCCTAATCTCCCATCCGGCCCCTAATCTTCCCATTATTTCTCCATACTGCACCTTAAAGGGAAACTATAGTGCCAGGCACCATAGCTTCCCTCTCTGTCAAGGTGCTGAATGGGTTAATGCCTCCTAATGCCTCTCCATACTGCATATTAACCTGCTAATCACGCATCCGGCTCCTAATCTCAGTAATACCCCTCTATTATATATGTGCATTTGTTTCCTTCTGAATTGAATTTAGCCGAATTTCAGAATTCACCAGCTTCCAAATTCGGCAAAATCCAAAACGAACTAAAAATAAATAAATTCGAAACGAATGAAAAGTTATTTTGGATCCATTCGTTTTCATGAGGAACTGAAACGGCAGAATAAAGAAAATGGCTTTGTTCCCCTTGTTTGTTAGTGCTGTCTGTGGAGCGGAGGATAGGAGTGCACGCAGACAGCACCGTTTTTGGGTTACTTCTGATAAATACGAGATTTACATTAAGCAGATTTCAATAGACAGCAGAACTGAAACTGACGGAGGTGCAAATTCATTTGAAATCAGCAGACTTGCTTTGTATGGTAAGCCGAGTGTGTAACCAGGAAAGTTACATTCAGATATTCTCTGTGCCGGGGATGTTACTTCTGCCCAATTTAATGGCACTAATTTTATTACATTTACAGAATCAACCCTGCCGAGAATTGAACCTGTGACTCCAAGTGTTGACCAGATTCTACTGATGAAGTTTCTCACAGGCCTGAATGGCTCAAAACAGCTTAATGTGATAAGTGAAAGGCATTGAGATGTTCAATATATAAACACACTACACACACTGTACAAACCTGAGGGCAGAGGGAAGCAGAAAATCTAACAGACGAAACGGTCAAAAAGCGGAATGCATTGGATATTACCGAGACTGCCATCCTCAACGAATACACAGCGCCACCCTGTGGGGTAAATGGCAATGCATGATTCACATGTATATACAAATAAATGTCATCGTAAAGTGTTTTTAAGACTTTGGCACATATTTTAAATGCAAAAAAGGGACACTCTGGGCTCCCACACACGTTAGATGCACTGTGTAGGTTAGGTTACAGTTAGTTATACTGGGTGGGTTTATATTATTAAAGGGACACTCCGGGCTCCCACACACGTTAGATGCACTGTGTAGGTTAGGTTACAGTTAGTAATACTGGGTGGGTTTATATTATTAAAGGGACACTCCAGGCTCCCACACACGTTAGATGCACTGTGTAGGTTAGGTTACAGTTAGTAATACTGGGTGGGTTTATATTATTAAAGGGACACTCCAGGCTCCCACATACATTAGGTGCACTGTGTAGGTTAGGTTACAATTAGTTATACTGGGTGGGTTTATATTATTAAAGCGACACTCCAGGCTCCCACACACGTTAGATGCACTGTGTAGGTTAGGTTACAGTTAGTTATACTGGGTGGGTTTATATTATTAAAGGGACACTCCAGGCTCCCACACACGTTAGATGCACTGTGTAGGTTAGGTTACAGTTAGTAATACTGGGTGGGTTTATATTATTAAAGGGACACTCCGGGCTCCCACACACGTTAGATGCACTGTGTAGGTTAGGTTACAGTTAGTTATACTGGGTGGGTTTATATTATTAAAGGGACACTCCAGGCTCCCACACACGTTAGGTGCACTGTGTAGGTTAGGTTACAGTTAGTTATACTGGGTGGGTTTATATTATTAAAGGGACACTCCGGGCTCCCACACACGTTAGATGCACTGTGTAGGTTAGGTTACAGTTAGTAATACTGGGTGGGTTTATATTATTAAAGGGACACTCCAGGCTCCCACACACGTTAGATGCACTGTGTAGGTTAGGTTACAGTTAGTAATACTGGGTGGGTTTATATTATTAAAGGGACACTCCAGGCTCCCACATACATTAGGTGCACTGTGTAGGTTAGGTTACAATTAGTTATACTGGGTGGGTTTATATTATTAAAGCGACACTCCAGGCTCCCACACACGTTAGATGCACTGTGTAGGTTAGGTTACAGTTAGTTATACTGGGTGGGTTTATATTATTAAAGGGACACTCCAGGCTCCCACACACGTTAGATGCACTGTGTAGGTTAGGTTACAGTTAGTAATACTGGGTGGGTTTATATTATTAAAGGGACACTCCGGGCTCCCACACACGTTAGATGCACTGTGTAGGTTAGGTTACAGTTAGTAATACTGGGTGGGTTTATATTATTAAAGGGACACTCCAGGCTCCCACACACGTTAGATGCACTGTGTAGGTTAGGTTACAGTTAGTAATACTGGGTGGGTTTATATTATTAAAGGGACACTCCAGGCTCCCACATACATTAGGTGCACTGTGTAGGTTAGGTTACAATTAGTTATACTGGGTGGGTTTATATTATTAAAGCGACACTCCAGGCTCCCACACACGTTAGATGCACTGTGTAGGTTAGGTTACAGTTAGTTATACTGGGTGGGTTTATATTATTAAAGGGACACTCCAGGCTCCCACACACGTTAGATGCACTGTGTAGGTTAGGTTACAGTTAGTAATACTGGGTGGGTTTATATTATTAAAGGGACACTCCAGGCTCCCACACACGTTAGATGCACTGTGTAGGTTAGGTTACAGTTAGTTATAGTGGGTGGGTTTATATCATTAAAGGGACACTCCAGGCTCCCCCACACGTTAGATGCATTGTGTAGGTTAGGTTACAGTTAGTTATACTGGGTGGGTTTATATTATTAAAGGGACACACCAGGCTCCCACACACGTTAGGTGCACTGTGTAGGTTAGGTTACAGTTAGTTATACTGGGTGGGTTTATATTATAAAGGGACACTCCAGGCTCCCACACACGTTAGGTGCACTGTGTAGGTTAGGTTACAGTTAGTTATACTGGGTGGGTTTATATTATTAAAGGGACACTCCAGGCTCCCACACACGTTAGGTGCATTGTGTAGGTTAGGTTACAGTTAGTTATAGTGGGTGGGTTTATATCATTAAAGGGACACTCCAGGCTCCCCCACACGTTAGATGCATTGTGTAGGTTAGGTTACAGTTAGTTATACTGGGTGGGTTTATATTATTAAAGGGACACACCAGGCTCCCACACACGTTAGGTGCACTGTGTAGGTTAGGTTACAGTTAGTTATACTGGGTGGGTTTATATTATTAAAGCGACACTCCAGGCTCCCACACACGTTAGATGCACTGTGTAGGTTAGGTTACAGTTAGTTATACTGGGTGGGTTTATATTATTAAAGGGACACTCCAGGCTCCCACACACGTTAGATGCACTGTGTAGGTTAGGTTACAGTTAGTAATACTGGGTGGGTTTATATTATTAAAGGGACACTCCAGGCTCCCACACACGTTAGATGCACTGTGTAGGTTAGGTTACAGTTAGTTATAGTGGGTGGGTTTATATCATTAAAGGGACACTCCAGGCTCCCCCACACGTTAGATGCATTGTGTAGGTTAGGTTACAGTTAGTTATACTGGGTGGGTTTATATTATTAAAGGGACACACCAGGCTCCCACACACGTTAGGTGCACTGTGTAGGTTAGGTTACAGTTAGTTATACTGGGTGGGTTTATATTATAAAGGGACACTCCAGGCTCCCACACACGTTAGGTGCACTGTGTAGGTTAGGTTACAGTTAGTTATACTGGGTGGGTTTATATTATTAAAGGGACACTCCAGGCTCCCACACACGTTAGGTGCATTGTGTAGGTTAGGTTACAGTTAGTTATAGTGGGTGGGTTTATATCATTAAAGGGACACTCCAGGCTCCCCCACACGTTAGATGCATTGTGTAGGTTAGGTTACAGTTAGTTATACTGGGTGGGTTTATATTATTAAAGGGACACACCAGGCTCCCACACACGTTAGGTGCACTGTGTAGGTTAGGTTACAGTTAGTTATACTGGGTGGGTTTATATTATAAAGGGACACTCCAGGCTCCCACACACGTTAGGTGCACTGTGTAGGTTAGGTTACAGTTAGTTATACTGGGTGGGTTTATATTATTAAAGGGACACTCCAGGCTCCCACACACGTTAGGTGCATTGTGTAGGTTAGGTTACAGTTAGTTATACTGGGTGGGTTTATATTATTAAAGGGACACTCCAGGCTCCCACACACGTTAGATGCACTGTGTAGGTTAGGTTACAGTTAGTTATACTGGGTGGGTTTATATTATTAAAGGGACACTCCAGGCTCCCACACACGTTAGGTGCATTGTGTAGGTTAGGTTACAGTTAGTTATACTGGGTGGGTTTATATTATTAAAGGGACACTCCAGGCTCCCACACACGTTAGATGCACTGTGTAGGTTAGGTTACAGTTATACTGGGTGGGTTTATATTATTAAAGGGACACTCCAGGCTCCCACACACGTTAGGTGCATTGTGTAGGTTAGGTTACAGTTAGTTATACTGGGTGGGTTTATATTATTAAAGGGACACTCCAGGCTCCCACACACGTTAGATGCACTGTGTAGGTTAGGTTACAGTTATACTGGGTGGGTTTATATTATTAAAGGGACACTCCAGGCTCCCACACACGTTAGATGCACTGTGTAGGTTAGGTTACAGTTATACTGGGTGGGTTTATATTATTAAAGGGACACTCCAGGCTCCCACACGTTAGACGCACTGTGTAGCTTAGGTTACAGTTATACTGGGTGGGTTTTGTTTAGGGTTTAGTTGCCTTGTGTAGCAAACTTACCCCTTTAAGAGAGTTTGTCATGAGCTTTTGGAGGGGCTTGCTTGCCCGCCTCCTGCCATGTGACTATGGCCCTGGGGGTATTGCCCTTTAAAGACAGTACTTGGGCATATTGTAGTGTACTGCACCGTTTCTGGCCCTTTAAGTACTTTAGGAAAAGACCTGCAGCTTTGTTATGGCACTTCGGATGCCATTTTAGTTTAATCGCACGTGGTCAGCAGTGTTTTGCCGTCGATTTAATGGAACTTAAATCGGCTACTCGACGGCATGAACACCGCTGAAGTTTACCTTCTCATCCACTTTGACTAAAGTCTAAGTGCGTTCGACAAAACGCCAGGTTATGCTGTACTATTTGCACGAACGGCCCCATTCGTGCATTCGAATGAGACTTAGACATTTTTCTTGTGTGAAATTGACCAACCGCAGAAAAGGACTCCCGACTAACTTTTGAACTACTGTATGTGTATATTTCAAGTGTGCTGATTCTGAAAATGTATGTTTTATGTGAATGGCATGTATATTTTGGAAGTTATTAATATTTTTTAAAAACTGTATATTTTCTGCCTGTGATAATTAAGTTAGTCTAGTGTGTTGAGATAATTGTATCACAGGCAGAGGGGAGGATTTCTGATGTCATGAATGGGAGTGTTTAGCTGTGTTGTAACGTATTGATTGGTTGTTCTTCAAAACCATGTGGGCAGTCCTGTGTGTGTGAGAATGTGCATAAAAGCAGAGTGTTTGATTAAAAGTTGAAGTTCTGCTCCTGATACTGTGTGTCGTCCAGTCATTGGGAAAGGTGATGGGATATTATTGGATTGTCTTACTGATCGTGCCTGCTACTCTATGGGATTTACTACTTGTTCCTTAGCCACACGTGGACTACCAGCGAAATAGTCTGTGAGAGACCGGCGTTCCGCTACACATTGGGATTGCATTGTTCGGTTAATTTGTAATTTGGATATATTTTGGTTTTGGAAATTGGATAATCACCTGATTGGCCGAAATTCAGTGAAACTGGAGTTGGTAAGAAAATCTCCAAGTCTTACATAGTTACATATCTGAAAAGAGACTTGCGTCCATCAAGTTCAGCCTTCCTCACATATGCTTTTGCTGTTGATCCAAAAGAAGGCAAAAAACCCAGTCTGAAGCGCTTCCAATTTGCAACAAACTAGGAAAAAATTCCTTCTTGACCCCAAAATAGCAGTCAGATGTCTCCTTGGATCAAACAGGTATTTCCCCACTAATTATAAATTATATCCCTGTATGTTATGTTTTTGCAAGTATTTATCCAATTGCTGTTTAAACCTCTGTATGGACTCTGACAAAACCACCTCTTCAGGCAGAGAATTCCATATCCTTATTGCTCTTACTGTATAAAAACCTTTTCTTTGCCTTAGATGAAATCTCCTTTCTTCAAGCCTAAATGTGTGACCTTGTGTCCTATATATAGCCCTGTTTATGAATAGATTTCCAGATAATGGTTTGTACTGGCCCCGAATATATTTGTATAATGTTATCATATCCCCTCTCAGGCGCTGTTTTTCCAAACTGAAGAGATTTAAATTTTTTAACCTTTCTTCATAACTAAAATGCTCCATTCCTTTTATCAATTTTGTAGCTCGTCTCTGCACTTTTTCTAGTGCCATGATATCTTTCTTTAGAACAGGTGCCCAACATTGCACAGCATATTCAAGGTGTGGTCTTACCAGCGATTTATAAAGAGGCAAAATTATATTTTCATCTCGAGAATTTATGCCCCTATTTATACATGACAAAACCTTACTGGCCTTAGCAACGGCAGATTGACATTGCATATTGCTACCTAATTTGTTGTCTATAACAATTCCCAAATCCTTCTCGTGTGTGGTTATCCCTAATTCACTTCCATTTAGGGTGTAAATTGCTTGTGCATTCTTAACCCCGAAGTGCAGAACTTTGCATTTTTCTACGTTAAATTTCATCTGTCATTTTAGTGCCCAGTCCCCCAATCTATCCAAATCCCTCTGCAGCAATGCAATATCCTGCTCACATTTTATTACTTTACAAAGTTTTGTGTCATCTGCAAACACTGATACATGGCTTTTAATGCCTATTTCAATATAATTTATAAATATGTTAAATAGAAGCGGTCCCAAAACAAAACCCTGAGGGACACCACTTACTACTTTTGTCCAGCTTGAAAATTTACCATTAATGACAACTCGCTGTACTCTATCCTTAAGCCAATGTTCTACCCAAGAACAAGAATATTCATCTAGACCAATTTCTTTTAGTTTGAAGACTAACCTATTGTAAGGAACCGTATCAAATGCCTTGGCAAAATCCAAGTAGATCACATCCACTGCAACACCCTGATCTATATTTCTACTTACTTCTTCGTAGAATGAAATTAGGTTAGTTTGACATGACCTGTGCTTCATAAAACCATGCTGATTATTGCTAATAACACAGTTCTTCCCAATGAATTCCTGAATATTATCCCTTAATAGCCGTTCAAATAATTTCCCAGTCACAGAAGTTAAGCTCACAGGTCTATAATTTCCAGGCAAGGATTTTGAACCCTTTTTAAATATAGGAACAACATCTGCCTTACTCCAATCCTCCGGTACTATACCTGAAACAAAAGAATCTTGAAAAATTAAATATAGAGGTTCACTTATTTCCCCACTTAGCTCCTTAAGTACTCGTGGGTGGATACTATCAGGCCCCGGAGCTTTATTTACATTAATTTTCTTTAATAGCTGTAGCACCTTGTCTCGAGTTATCCAATCACAAGTTATCTGCAAGTTTGTTGCAGCAATCATCTGCATATCTCTTGCTATAGGATCCTCATTAATATATACTGAAGAAAAATAGTTAATTAAAGGGACACTATAGTCACCTGAACAACTACAGCTTAATGTAGTTGTTCAGGTATGATCTATAGCTCCCTGCAGGCAATCTAATGTAAACACTGTATTTTCAGAGAAAATACAGTGTTTACATTGATTGATAGGAATACCTCCAGTGGCCGTCACTCAGACGGCCACTAGAGGGACTTCCTATCACGCAGGGCCCTAAAAAGGCCCTGGACACGTCAGACGTATTAAAATACGTCTGACGTGTTCAGGAGAGAGAAGGCACTGTGTGCGCGCCTTCTCTCTCCAGCCTGTCAGCGGAGGAGGGGGGCGGGCAAAGACCGCGAGCTGAGCGGTCACTCAGCTCAGCTCGTGGCCGCGCACACCACGCGCATGCGCGGTAGTGCGCTCAGGACTTCAGAGGGCGGCATGAATGCCACCCTCTGAAGTATGTGCGCATGTGCGGCGAAGCCGCGCATGCGCACAAGGGAGCAATGACGCTTCCAAATGGAAGCGTCTGATTGCTCCCTGCTCGCGCCCGCCTATTTCGTCATTTTGACAAAATAGGGGGCGCGGCTTCACGAGGCTCCCGGCGCTGGAACCAGGTACGTAAACTTGCCTCCCTGGAGAGTCCCTTTAAAATTTCTGCATTTTCCTATTAAAGTAAAATACTTGATAGGAATGTGTGGCGAAAGTAACCTCGCCACCGGGTTTTGGAGAGGCCTGCTTGCCAGCCTCTTGCCCTGTGACTATGGCCCCTGGGGTGTATTGCCTTTTAAAAACACTATTTGTGCATATTGGGACTTCGCACAATGCCCCTCCAACTGTGGCGGCGGCCATCTTTAATTGTCCAGCAGTGTTATGTCGTCGAGTGTATGGAACTGTTTTTGGGCATGGGACCATGTGCACGGTGGGGCAAAAATAAGAATTCCGGGAAATTCCTGAACCCCTGAACCGTTCTGGGTGATTTTTGGATATGTTGTTCACCCAGATTGGGGCTATCAGGGGATGTGGGGATATGTTGTATTTTGGGGTACTTTTTGGGGTTTGTAAAAATGTATGTTTTTTTCTGCTTAGAGTTGAGTTAGTCCATTGTCTTTGTTAATTATATCACAGGCATAGGGGAGGTATTGTGTACACTGTATGGGAGTGACTGAATGTAAAACCGTTTTTATTGCCTGTGTGACTTTGTGTGCTGTGCCCCACAAGGTCCACATTGGTGGTAACCTTGTGGGGAAAACTGTATAAAAGACAATATGAGCCTCGTCTCATGTGTGACAGAAAAGGCTGCATCTACACTGGGGATTGCTATACTCTGTATACTCCCCTGGGCTATAATCACTAAGCTCTTTTAAGAGCTTGTTCCTGCTACTCTCTCTTGGAGGAGAGGTTCACCCTCTGAAACCTGGAGCCTTGTCGTAGGACCAGGGTGGGTAGAGGACGGCGAGTTCCCAGCCAAGCTGCAAAGCTGGACGTGGGGACTGCGGTGCTGATTGTGTCTGGTGTGGTGCTGATGGTCCTTGGTAATCACTAGGAGCATCGATTGACGAAGGGTTCGTCACAGAATGCAAATAAACTGTGTCTATAGTGTTGCTACCCAGTCAGAAGCCAGTCCAATGTACCTACATCCCTCTGTACGGTGAGCACTAGATTTTTTATCTGCATAATATTCGAAATGTACATTTCGCAGTATATACCATTGGGTAATAAATATAAAAGAAACAAATTAAAACCAATGTGGCTTAGTAGAGAAGTAAAACAAGAGATTACAAATAAGAAAAGGGCTTTTAAATCATTTAAAATCGGACAAATCAGAGGCATCTTATATAAGATACAAGGAAGCCAATAATACTTGCAAAAAGGCAATTAAAGTGGCTAAACTAGAAAATGAGAAATTTATAGCCAAAGAATGCAAAACCAACCCCAAACATTTTTTCAAGTACATTAATTCTAAAAAAACAAAAAATGAAAGTGTAGGAACACTGAAAACAGAGATGGGTCTGTTAGTCAATGAAGACCAGGAAAAGGCAGACATTTTAAATAACAATTTTTCTTCAGTATATATTAATGAGGATCCTATGGCAAGAGATAAGCAAATGATTGCTGCAACAAACTTGAAGATAACTTGTGATTGAATAACTCGAGACAAGGTGCTACAGCTATTAAAGAAAATTAATGTAAATAAAGCTCCGGGGTCTGACGGTATCCACCCACGACTACTTAAGGAGCTAAGTGGGGAAATAGGTGAACCTCTATATTTAATTTTTAAAGATGGTATTGTACCGGAGGATTGGAGGAAGGCAGATGTTGTTCCTATATTTAAAAAAAAGGTTCAAAATCCTTGCCTGGAAATTATAGACCTGTGAGTTTAACTTCTGTGACTGGGAAATTATTTGAACGGCTATTAAGGGATAATATTCAGGAATTCATTGGGAAGAACTGTGTTATTAGCAATAATCAGCATGGTTTTATGAAGCACAGGTCATGTCAAACTAACCTAATTTCATTCTACGAAGAAGTAAGTAGAAATATAGATCAGGGTGTTGCAGTGGATGTGATCTACTTGGATTTTGCCAAGGCGTTTGATACGGTTCCTCACAATAGGTTAGTCTTCAAACTAAAAGAAATTTGTCTAGATGAATATTCTTGTTCTTGGGTAGAACATTGGCTTAAGGATAAAGTACAACGAGTTGTCATTAATGGTAAATTTTCAAGCTGGACAAAAGTGGTAAGTGGTGTCCCTCAGGGTTCTGTTTTGGGACCGCTTCTATTTAACATATTTATAAAATGATCTTGAAATGGGCATTGAAAGCCATGTATCAGTGTTTGCAGATGACACAAAACTTTGTAAAGTAATAAAATGTGAGTAGGATATTGCCTTGCTGCAGAGGGATTTGGATAGATAAGAGGACTGGGCACTAAAATGGCAGATTAAATTGAACGCAGAGAAATGCAAAGTTATGCACTTCGGGGTTAAGAATGCACAAGCAATTTACACCCTAAATGGAAGTGAATTAGGGATAACCACACACGAGAAGGATTTGGGAATTGTTATAGACAACAAATTAGGTAGCAATATGCAATGTCAATCTGCCGCTGCTAAGGCCAGTAAGGTTTTGTCATGTATAAATAGGGGCATAAATTCTCGAGATGAAAATATAATTTTGCCTCTTTATAAATCGCTGGTAAGACCACACCTTGAATATGCTGTGCAATTTTGGGCACCTGTTCTAAAGAAGGATATCATGGCACTAGAAAAAGTGCAGAGATGAGCTACAAAATTGATAAAAGGAATGGAGCATTTTAGTTATGAAGAAAGGTTAAAAAATGTAAATCTCTTCAGTTTGGAAAAACAGCGCCTGAGAGGGGATTTGATAACATTATACAAATATATTCGGGGCCAGTACAAACCATTATCTGGAAATCTATTCATAAACAGGGCTATACATAGGACACGAGGTCACACATTTAGGCTGGAAGAAAGGAGATTTCATCTAAGGCAAAGAAAAGGTTTTTTTTTACAGTAAGAGCAATAAGGATATGGAATTCTCTGCCTGAAGAGGTGGTTTTGTCAGAGTCTATACCATGGGTCGTCAACCTGGTCCCTACCGCCCACTAGTGGGCGTTTTACGATTTCAGGTGGGCGGTAGGGATTTCCAGGTTTTGACGACCTGACGACCGGGCGGGCGGGTGCGAGCCGGCGGTACCCCTGCGACTGGGTACTGCCGTGACAATTTGCGGCCCCGGCCCGCGCGGCAAACCGCCGGGGCCGCATATGGAGGGGTCCATCGGGTGGCCCATGCTGTCAGGGCCACCCGATGGATGTGGATTGTGAGGGGGCCTGGTCGCGCTGACCGGGCCCCCTGTGATGACATCATCTCTGCTGGGAGGAAGTGATTCCCGGTCACTCCTCCCAGCATACTGAGATCCCGCGCGGGAGGAAGGAGGAGGGAGTCAGAGTGGGAACTCTGACTCCCATCCACCTGAGCCACCACTGGACCCCAGGGAAAGTCACCCTCCTGAATCTAAAAGGTAGGAAACAGGAGGGTGACTTAAATATAATATGTATGTCGTGTGTGTGTGTGTCTGTATGTATGTGTGACTGTTGGTATGTGTGTATGTGTGTCTGTCTGTGTGTGTGTATCTATGTGTCGTGTGTGTGTGTGTGTGTATCTATGTGTCGTGTGTGTATCTGTGTATCTATGTGTCGTGTGTGTGTGTGTGTGTGTGTATATCTATGTGTCGTGTGTGTGTATCTGTGTCGTGTGTGTGTGTGTCTATGTGTGTATCTATGTGTCGTGTGTGTGTGTGTGTGTATCTATGTGTCGTGTGTGTGTGTGTGTGCGCATCTATGTGTCGTGTGTGTGTGTGTGTGCGCATCTATGTGTCGTGTGTGTGTGTGTGTGCGCATCTATGTGTCGTGTGTGTGTGTCTGTATTTGTATATGTGTCTGTATGCACGTGTGTGTCTGTATGCACGTGTGTGTCTGTATGCACGTGTGTGTCTGTATGCACGTGTGTGTCTGTATGCACGTGTGTGTCTGTATGCACGTGTGTGTCTGTATGCACGTGTGTGTCTGTATGCACGTGTGTGTCTGTATGCACGTGTGTGTCTGTATGCACGTGTGTGTCTGTATGCACGTGTGTGTCTGTATGCACGTGTGTGTGTCTTGTACGTTATAGTGGACTATATAGTAAGTGGGCTACCTAGCTCAGCCTTCCTACTGGGCATTGCTACAAGGAAGGTTAAAAAATAGAAAAAAGGGGAAAAAAAAGGTGGGGAGGGGAATTGAGGAGGGAGAGGAGATGAGCTGACGCACAAATGAGAAATCATATTATGCGCAAACAGAGAAGTCGTCTGAATATCACTGAAAGAGACCTTCGTTTGTTCCTTACGAAAATCGAACCAGATATCAAATATTTAGTCTCGCAGCATCAACCTCAAGGATCTCATTAATCACTAGTAAAGGTAATTTCAATTTACTTTATTGTTTTCTCATTAAACTTTATAAAGTTAAAAACCTTATAAACCTGCATTAAGTAGAAATAAAAAGATAAATGTACGTACATTTATTTTTTGTAAAACACCTTTCTAAAAAAATTCCGCATTTGCGCGAAAACTGGTGGGCGGTAAGGAAATTTTTTCAACCAAAAAGATGCATTAGTGGGCGGTAGGTAGAAAAAGGTTGACTACCACTGCTCTATACAAATGTTTAAACTGCAATTGGATAAATACTTGCAAAAACATAACATACAGGGATATAATTTCTAATTAGTGGGGTAATAGCTGCTTGATCTAAGGAGACATCTGACTGCTATTTTGGGGTCAGGAAGGAATCTTTTCCTAGTTTGTTGCAAAATTGGAAGCGCTTCAGACTGGGTTTTTTGCCTTCTTTTGGATCAACAGCAAAAACATATGTGAGGAAGGCTGAACTTGATGGACGCAAGTCTCTTTTCAGCTGTGTAACTATGTGTAACTATAATACATCAAAAGGTTGCCTGCCAACTTAGAAGAGCCTTAAGTGGGAAACATACCACTTTATGCTGCTTTCTGGGAGCCAGTTGGAGGCTCCATACAGTGTGAGTGTATTTCCACACATTTTTTATCCTAATATACTACCCAAAATAGGGATTTTCATACTCTCTGGAACACACAATATCCCCAGGCTGGGGTTGTACAGCCCAGGTGCAGAAAAGTAGAGCTAATTCTAGCAATAGACACTGGAAGTGCATTTCCTTTTTTCCTCCTACCTACTTGCACCAGAGATACTGCACTATATATATTATACACACTATATATATATATATATATATATATTACACACTATATATATATATATATATATATTACACACTATATATATATATATATATATTACACACTATATATATATATATATATATTACACACTATATATATATATTACACATATATATATATATTACACACTATATATATATATATATACACACTATATATATATATATATTACACACTATATATATATATATATTACACACTATATATATATATATATATTACACACTATATATATATATTACACACTATATATATATTACACACTATATATATATTACACACTATATATATATTACACACTATATATATATTACACACTATATATATATTACACACTATATATATATTACACACTATATATATATTACACACTATATATATATAACACACTATATATTTATTACACACTATATATTTATTACACACTATATATTTATTACACACTATATATATATTACACACTATATATATATATTACACACTATATATATATATTACACACTATATATATATATTACACACTATATATATATTACACACTATATATTTATTACACACTATATATATATATATATATATTACACACTATATATATATTACACACTATATATATATTACACACTATATATTTATTACACACTATATATTTATTACACACTATATATATATATACACACTATATATATATATTACACACTATATATTTATTACACACTATATATATATATATATATTACACACTATATATATATTACACACTATATATATATTACACACTATATATATATTACACACTATATATATATTACACACTATATATTTATTACACACTATATATATATATATTACACACTATATATTTATTACACACTATATATTTATTACACACTATATATATATTACACACTATATATATATTACACACTATATATATATTACACACTATATATATATTACACACTATATATATTACACACTATATATATTACACACTATATATATTACACACTATATATATATATATATATTACACACTATATATTTATTACACACTATATATATATATATTACACACTATATATATATATTACACACTATATATATATATATATTACACACTATATATATATATATATATTACACACTATATATTTATTACACACTATATATATATATTACACACTATATATATATTACACACTATATATATATTACACACTATATATATATTACACACTATATATATATATATTACACACTATATATATATATTACACACTATATATATATATATTACACACTATATATATATATATTACACACTATATATATATATATTACACACTATATATATATTACACACTATATATTTATTACACACTATATATATATTACACACTATATATATATATTACACACTATATATATATATATTACACACTATATATATATATTACACACTATATATATATTACACACTATATATATATATATATATTACACACTATATATATATTACACACTATATATATATTACACACTATATATTTATTACACACTATATATATATATTACACACTATATATATATTACACACTATATATATATATTACACACTATATATTTATTACACACTATATATATATTACACACTATATATATATATTACACACTATATATATATTACACACTATATATATATATTACACACTATATATATATTACACACTATATATATATATTACACACTATATATATATTACACACTATATATATATTACACACTATATATATATATATATATATATATTACACACTATATATTTATTACACACTATATATATATATTACACACTATATATTTATTACACACTATATATATATATATATTACACACTATATATATATATTACACACTATATATATATTACACACTATATATATATTACACACTATATATTTATTACACACTATATATATATATATATATTACACACTATATATATATTACACACTATATATATATTACACACTATATATATTACACACTATATATTTATTACACACTATATATTTATTACACACTATATATATATTACACACTATATATTTATTACACACTATATATATATTACACACTATATATATATATTACACACTATATATTTATTACACACTATATATTTATTACACACTATATATATATTACACACTATATATTTATTACACACTATATATTTATTACACACTATATATTTATTACACACTATATATTTATTACACACTATATATTTATTACACACTATATATATATATATTACACACTATATATTTATTACACACTATATATTTATTACACACTATATATATATATATATTACACACTATATATTTATTACACACTATATATATATATATATTACACACTATATATTTATTACACACTATATATTTATTACACACTATATATATATATATTGCACACTATATATATATATTACACACTATATATATATATTACACATTTATTGTCATATGAGAATTCCTTAAGGTGCTATTCTCTCCCCTCCATTACTAACTGCCCCCCCCCTCCATTACTAACTGCCCCCCCCTCCATTACTAACTGCCCCCCCCCATTACTAACTGCCCCCCCTCCATTACTAACTGCCCCCCCCTCCATTACTAACTGCCCCCCCCTCCATTACTAACTGCCCCCCCCTCCATTACTAACTGCCCCCCCCATTACTAACTGCCCCCCCCTCCATTACTAACTGCCCCCCCCATTACTAACTGCCCCCCCTCCATTACTAACTGCCCCCCCTCCATTACTAACTGCCCCCCCCTCCATTACTAACTGCCCCCCCCTCCCTTACTAACTGCCCCCCCCTCCATTACTAACTGCCCCCCCCTCCATTACTAACTGCCCCCCCCTCCATTACTAACTGCCCCCCCATTACTAACTGCCCCCCCATTACTAACTGCCCCCCCTCCATTACTAACTGCCCCCCCCTCCATTACTAACTGCCCCCCCTCCATTACTAACTGCCCCCCCCCATTACTAACTGCCCCCCCCTCCATTACTAACTGCCCCCCCCTCCATTACTAACTGCCCCCCCTCCATTACTAACTGCCCCCCCCCATTACTAACTGCCCCCCCCCATTACTAACTGCCCCCCCCCCTCCATTACTAACTGCCCCCCCCATTACTAACTGCCCCCCCTCCATTACTAACTGCCCCCCCCTCCATTACTAACTGCCCCCCCTCCATTACTAACTGCCCCCCCCCATTACTAACTGCCCCCCCCCCATTACTAACTGCCCCCCCTCCATTACTAACTGCCCCCCCCTCCATTACTAACTGCCCCCCCTCCATTACTAACTGCCCCCCCTCCATTACTAACTGCCCCCCTCCATTACTAACTGCCCCCCCCTCCATTACTAACTGCCCCCCCCTCCATTACTAACTGCCCCCCCCTCCATTACTAACTGCCCCCCCCTCCATTACTAACTGCCCCCCATTACTAACTGCCCCCCCTCCATTACTAACTGCCCCCCCCTCCATTACTAACTGCCCCCCCCATTACTAACTGCCCCCCCTCCATTACTAACTGCCCCCCCCTCCATTACTAACTGCCCCCCCCCCATTACTAACTGCCCCCCCCTCCATTACTAACTGCCCCCCCCCTTTACTAACTGCCCCCCCTCCATTACTAACTGCCCCCCCCTCCATTACTAACTGCCCCCCCCTCCATTACTAACTGCCCCCCCCTCCATTACTAACTGCCCCCCCCTCCATTACTAACTGCCCCCCCTCCATTACTAACTGCCCCCCCCTCCATTACTAACTGCCCCCCCCTCCATTACTAACTGCCCCCCCCTCCATTACTAACTGCCCCCCCCATTACTAACTGCCCCCCCCCCATTACTAACTGCCCCCCCCCATTACTAACTGCCCCCCCTCCATTACTAACTGCCCCCCCCCTCCATTACTAACTGCCCCCCCCCCTCCATTACTAACTGCCCCCCCCCATTACTAACTGCCCCCCCCCTCCATTACTAACTGCCCCCCCCTCCATTACTAACTGCCCCCCCCTCCATTACTAACTGCCCCCCCCTCCATTACTAACTGCCCCCCCCCTCCATTACTAACTGCCCCCCCCTCCATTACTAACTGCCCCCCCCCTCCATTACTAACTGCCCCCCCCCTCCATTACTAACTGCCCCCCCCCTCCATTACTAACTGCCCCCCCCTCCATTACTAACTGCCCCCCCCCCTCCATTACTAACTGCCCCCCCCCCTCCATTACTAACTGCCCCCCCCTCCATTACTAACTGCCCCCCCCCTCCATTACTAACTGCCCCCCTCCATTACTAACTGCCCCCCGGTTACCAGTTGCCCCCCTGTTGCCCTCCGCCGGGCTCCCCTTACCTGTCTCGGTCACGCTGTGTCTGGCGGCGGCTGATGACGTCATATCTGACCGCCAGCGGGGGGCGGGGACTATGACATCCACAAGATGGCGGCCGCTGGTCTTACCCGCCCAATGCCACGTGACCAAAGATGCGGAGCGGAGCATTGTGGGATAAGAAGGATCTGACCAGAGGTACATACTGCGCTACGGCCTATATCAGCGCTATTTATTGCGATACATACTGCGCCACGGCCTCTGGGAGCGATACATACTGCGCCACGGCCTCTGGGAGCGATACATACTGCGCCACGGCCTCTGGGAGCGATACATACTGCGCCTTGGCCTCTGGGAGCGATACATACAGCCCCACGGCCTCTGGGAGCGATACATACTGCGCCACGGCCTCTGGGAGCGATGCATACTGCGCCACGGCCTCTGGGAGCGATGCATGCTGCGCCACGGCCTCTGGGAGCGATGCATGCTGCGCCACGGCCTCTGGGAGCGATGCATGCTGCGCCACGGCCTCTGGGAGCGATGCATGCTGCGCCACGGCCTCTGGGAGCGATGCATGCTGCGCCACGGCCTCTGGGAGCGATGCATGCTGCGCCACGGCCTCTGGGAGCGATGCATGCTGCGCCACGGCCTCTGGGAGCGATGCATGCTGCGCCACGGCCTCTGGGAGCGATGCATGCTGCGCCACGGCCTCTGGGAGCGATGCATGCTGCGCCACGGCCTCTGGGAGCGATGCATGCTGCGCCACGGCCTCTGGGAGCGATACATACTGCGCCACGGCCTCTGGGAGCGATACATACTGCGCCACGGCCTCTGGGAGCGATACATACTGCGCCACGGCCTCTGGGAGCGATACATACAGCCCCACGGCCTCTGGGAGCGATACCTCGCTTGCCACGGTCTCTGGGAGCGCTGCGTGCTATTGTATACCTCCTTGTATCCCTCAGTCTGTGGGAGAGTTGCCCTGAGCCCTATATACTGCACTATGTTGTTTAGGAGAGCTATATTAAAGGGACACTAAAGTCCCCGGAACAAATACAGCTTAATGTAGTTCTGGTGAGCATAATCATTTATATGCAAGCATTTTAGTTTCAGAGTAAAGGCAGTGTTTCCATTGCCCCTAGGACACCTCCAAGTGCCCACTCCCCATATGGCCACTGGAGGTGCTTCCTGGGGCAGTGCTGCACAGTAGGCAGCACTGCCGTTCAGCATCTCCACGCTCTGCATGGGGACGCGGAATTTTGCTCAAAGAGGAGCATTGATTCATGAGGAGGTGCTGATTGGCCAAAACAGCGTTTGGGCCCAGCCCCCTTGCTGATTTTATCCAATCCAGTGCTTTCCCCACAACGCTAGATTAAAAACAACTCTTAACCTTGTGCTCTACTGGCCTGCAGTCGTCCTTAATGAAGGAATGAAGATTGGGGAGAATCTGAAGGATCAGAGGAATGGGGTTCATGGGAGCGGGGCAGCCCTAGAGAAGTATTGAGGATAGACTTTGTATCTTTGGCAAGAGGATAGGATGCATTTATTATAGACTGTAACGGTGTGCGAAGCCTGGGTGAGGCTGTCTCTGAGCTCTGTATACGCAGGGCTGGGTGGGGCTGTCTCTGAGCCCTGTATACGCAGGGCTGGGTGAGGCTGTCTCTGAGCCCTGCATACGCAGGGCTGGGTGAGGCTGTCTCTGAGCCCTGTATACACAGGGCTGGGTGAGGCTGTCTCTGAGCCCTGTATACGCAGGGCTGGGTGAGGCTGTCTCTGAGCCCTGGATGAGGCTGTCTCTGAGCTCTGTATACACAGGGCTGGGTGAGGCTGTCTCTGAGCTCTGTATACGCAGGGCTGGGTGAGGCTGTCTCTGAGCCCTGGATGAGGCTGTCTCTGAGCTCTGTATACACAGGGCTGGGTGAGGCTGTCTCTGAGCTCTGTATACGCAGGGCTGGGTGAGGCTGTCTCTGAGCTCTGTATACGCAGGGCTGGGTGAGGCTGTCTCTGAGCCCTGTATACGCAGGGCTGGGTGAGGCTGTCTCTGAGCTCTGTATACGCAGGGCTGGGTGAGGCTGTCTCTGAGCTCTGTATACGCAGGGCTGGGTGAGGCTGTCTCTGAGCTCTGTATACGCAGGGCTGGGTGAGGCTGTCTCTGAGCTCTGTATACGCAGGGCTGGGTGAGGCTGTCTCTGAGCTCTGTATACGCAGGGCTGGGTGAGGCTGTCTCTGAGCTCTGTATACGCAGGTCTGGGTGAGGCTGTCTCTGAGCTCTGTATACGCAGGTCTGGGTGAGGCTGTCTCTGAGCTCTGTATACGCAGGGCTGGGTGAGGCTGTCTCTGAGCTCTGTATACGCAGGGCTGGGTGAGGCTGTCTCTGAGCTCTGTAAACGCAGGGCTTGATGAGGCTGTCTCTGAGCCCTGGATGAGGCTGTCTCTGAGCTCTGTATACGCAGGGCTGGGTGAAGCTGTCTGTGAGTTCTAGGTGAGGGAGCGCACACTCATAGTGGGAGGAGCGGTCTGCCTGCACAAGGAACCAGGAAGAAGGGAGCTGACTGCATCCAGGAGATCAGACTTCTTGTTCTCCCACTGCAGGTACTGACCCGGTCGGCTTGCCCTGACAGATTATCCCCTGGTACTGACCCGGTCGGCTTGCCCTGACAGATTATCCCCTGGTACTGACCCGGTCGGCTTGCCCTGACAGATTATCCCCTGGTACTGACCCGGTCGGCTTGCCCTGACAGATTATCTCCTGGTACTGACCCGGTTGGCTTGCCCTGACAGATTATCCCCTGGTACTGACCCGGTCAGCTTGCCCTGACAGATTATCCCCTGGTACTGACCCGGTCGGCTTGCCCTGACAGATTATCCCCTGGTACTGACCCGGTCGGCTTGCCCTGACAGATTATCCCCTGGTACTGACCCGGTCGCCTTGCCCTGACAGATTATCCCCTGGTACTGACCCGGTCGCCTTGCCCTGACAGATTATCCCCTGGTACTGACCCGGTCGGCTTGCCCTGGAAGGAGAGAGCCCGCATAGTGTGTACCCAGCAGGAACAGACATGTTAGAGCATTGTGACTGCAGAGGTGGGGGTTGCAGTCGGTAATGATGGTGTCTACGGACACAGAGTGAGATGTACGCTCTCCGAATCTCCCCGACCTTGAGCATTAACCCTTCCTGAACCTGCAAATCTAGTACTCTATTATTTAATATATTCATATAGTGCCAACATATACTGTAGTGCTGTTACATTGTGTGTTACATTGTGGGCGCTCTAGTTGTGTAACGCTATGTGTGTCAGTGTGTTACATTGTGGCCGATCGAGGCTGTGTAACGCTCTGTGTGTCAGTGTGTTACATTGTGGCCGATCGAGGGTGTGTAATGCTCTGTGTGTCAGTGTGTTACATTGTGGCCGATCGAGGGTGTGTAATGCTCTGTGTGTCAGTGTGTTACATTGTGGCTGATCGAGGGTGTGTAATGCTCTGTGTGTCAGTGTGTTACATTGTGGCTGATCGAGGGTGTGTAATGCTCTGTGTGTCAGTGTGTTACATTGTGGCCGATCGAGGCTGTGTAACGCTCTGTGTGTCAGTGTGTTACATTGTGGCCGATCGAGGCTGTGTAACGCTCTGTGTGTCAGTGTGTTACATTGTGGCCGATCGAGGCTGTGTAACGCTTTGTGTGTCAGTGTGTTACATTGTGGCCGTTCGAGGCTGTGTAACGCTCTGTGTGTCAGTGTGTTACATTGTGGCCGATCGAGGCTGTGTAACGCTCTGTGTGTCAGTGTGTTACATTGCGGACGATCGTGTTGTGTAATGCTATGTGTGTTATATTGTGGACGATCGAGTTGTGTAACGCTCTGTGTGTCAGTGTGTTACATTGTGGACGATCGAGTTGTGTAACGCTCTGTGTGTCAGTGTGTTACATTGTGGCCCATCGAGGCTGTGTAATGCTGTGTGTGTCAGTGTGTTACATTGTGGCCGATCGAGGCTGTGTAACGCTCTGTGTGTCAGTGTGTTACATTGTGGACGATCGAGTTGTGTAATGCTATGTGTGTTACATTGTGGACGATCGAGTTGTGTAATGCTATGTGTGTTACATTGTGGACGATCGAGTTGTGTAATGCTATGTGTGTTACATTGTGGACGATCGAGTTGTGTAACGCTCTGTGTGTCAGTGTGTTACATTGTGGACGATCGAGTTGTGTAACGCTCTGTGTGTCAGTGTGTTACATTGTGGCCCATCGAGGCTGTGTAATGCTCTGTGTGTTACATTGTGGACGATCGAGTTGCGTAACGCTCTGTGTGTCAGTGTGTTACATTGTGGCCGATCGAGTTGTGTAACGCTCTGTGTGTCAGTGTGTTACATTGTGGCCGATCGAGGCTGTGTAACGCTCTGTGTGTCAGTGTGTTACATTGTGGCCGATCGAGTTGTGTAACGCTTTGTGTGTCAGTGTGTTACATTGTGGCCGTTCAAGGCTGTGTAACGCTCTGTGTGTCAGTGTGTTACATTGTGGCCGATCGAGTTGCGTAACGCTATGTGTGTTACATTGTGGCCGATCGAGGCTGTGTAACGCTCTGTGTGTCAGTGTGTTACATTGTGGCCGATCGAGGCTGTGTGTGTCAGTGTGTTACATTGTGGCCGATCAAGTTGTGTAACGCTCTGTGTGTCAGTGTGTTACATTGTGGACGATCGAGTTGTGTAACGCTCTGTGTGTCAGTGTGTTACATTGTGGCCCATCGAGGCTGTGTAATGCTCTGTGTGTCAGTGTGTTACATTGTGGCCGATCGAGGCTGTGTAACGCTCTGTGTGTCAGTGTGTTACATTGTGGCCGATCGAGGCTGTGTAACGCTTTGTGTGTCAGTGTGTTACATTGTGGCCGTTCGAGGCTGTGTAACGCTCTGTGTGTCAGTGTGTTACATTGTGGCCGATCGAGGCTGTGTAACGCTCTGTGTGTCAGTGTGTTACATTGCGGACGATCGTGTTGTGTAATGCTATGTGTGTTATATTGTGGACGATCGAGTTGTGTAACGCTCTGTGTGTCAGTGTGTTACATTGTGGACGATCGAGTTGTGTAACGCTCTGTGTGTCAGTGTGTTACATTGTGGCCCATCGAGGCTGTGTAATGCTGTGTGTGTCAGTGTGTTACATTGTGGCCGATCGAGGCTGTGTAACGCTCTGTGTGTCAGTGTGTTACATTGTGGACGATCGAGTTGTGTAATGCTATGTGTGTTACATTGTGGACGATCGAGTTGTGTAATGCTATGTGTGTTACATTGTGGACGATCGAGTTGTGTAATGCTATGTGTGTTACATTGTGGACGATCGAGTTGTGTAACGCTCTGTGTGTCAGTGTGTTACATTGTGGACGATCGAGTTGTGTAACGCTCTGTGTGTCAGTGTGTTACATTGTGGCCCATCGAGGCTGTGTAATGCTCTGTGTGTTACATTGTGGACGATCGAGTTGCGTAACGCTCTGTGTGTCAGTGTGTTACATTGTGGCCGATCGAGTTGTGTAACGCTCTGTGTGTCAGTGTGTTACATTGTGGCCGATCGAGGCTGTGTAACGCTCTGTGTGTCAGTGTGTTACATTGTGGCCGATCGAGTTGTGTAACGCTTTGTGTGTCAGTGTGTTACATTGTGGCCGTTCAAGGCTGTGTAACGCTCTGTGTGTCAGTGTGTTACATTGTGGCCGATCGAGTTGCGTAACGCTATGTGTGTTACATTGTGGCCGATCGAGGCTGTGTAACGCTCTGTGTGTCAGTGTGTTACATTGTGGCCGATCGAGGCTGTGTGTGTCAGTGTGTTACATTGTGGCCGATCAAGTTGTGTAACGCTCTGTGTGTCAGTGTGTTACATTGTGGACGATCGAGTTGTGTAACGCTCTGTGTGTCAGTGTGTTACATTGTGGCCCATCGAGGCTGTGTAATGCTCTGTGTGTCAGTGTGTTACATTGTGGCCGATCGAGTTGTGTAACGCTCTGTGTGTCAGTGTGTTACATTGTGGACGATCGAGGCTGTGTAACGCTCTGTGTGTCAGTGTGTTACATTGTGGCCGATCGAGGCTGTGTAACGCTCTGTGTGTTACATTGCGGACGATCGTGTTGTGTAATGCTATGTGTGTTATATTGTGGACGATCGAGTTGTGTAACGCTCTGTGTGTCAGTGTGTTACATTGTGGACGATCGAGTTGTGTAACGCTCTGTGTGTCAGTGTGTTACATTGTGGCTGATCGAGTTGTGTAACGCTTTGTGTGTCAGTGTGTTACATTGTGGCCGATCGAGGCTGTGTAACGCTCTGTGTGTCAGTGTGTTACATTGTGGCCGATCGAGGCTGTGTAACGCTCTGTGTCAGTGTGTTACATTGTGGCCGATCGAGTTGTGTAACGCTTTGTGTGTCAGTGTGTTACATTGTGGCCGATCGAGGCTGTGTAACGCTCTGTGTGTCAGTGTGTTACATTGTGGCCGATCGAGGTGTGTAACGCAGGGCTCGACAAATCCCAGGTCGCCACAGCGACTAGAAATTTAGTGATGGCTCCTGGGATTTGTGGCCGCGGAGGGAGCTTTGACGGCGGCCATCACGGGGAATATTGAAGCCCGCCGCCCTGGGCAGCATGGAGCAATCCAGCTGCCTGCGGGACCATTGTGTGCGATGGACCAGTACTCTGCGTGTTCTTCTCTCTGCTCCCTCATGCTGTCTAATAATGCTGGGAGCCGGAATATGATGTCACTCCGGCACCGGCATCATTACAGAGCGCGAGGGTGAAGAGAGGAGCTTCAGGAAGATCAGCGCCCCCTCACACGCATTAAGATAACAGCCCCACTGGACCCCAGGGAAAAATCCACTTACCTGGTGGTTTTCAATTAAAACAAAAATTTGTGTGTGTGTGTGTGAGCCTGTCCGAGTTTGTGTGTGTGTGTGTGTGTGTGTGTGAGCCTGTCCGAGTTTGTGTGTGTGTGAGCCTGTCCGAGTTTGTGTGTGTGAGCCTGTCCGAGTTTGTGTGTGTGTGTGTGTGTGAGCCTGTCCGAGTTTGTGTGTGTGTGTGAGAGAGCCTGTCCGAGTGTGTGTGTGTGTGTGTGTGTGTGAGCCTGTCCGAGTGTGTGTGTGTGAGAGCCTGTCCGAGTGTGTGTGTGTGAGAGCCTGTCCGAGTGTGTGTGTGTGAGAGCCTGTCCGAGTGTGTGTGTGTGAGAGCCTGTCCGAGTGTGTGTGTGTGAGAGCCTGTCCGAGTGTGTGTGTGTGAGAGCCTGTCCGTGTGTGTGTGTGTGAGAGCCTGTCCGAGTGTGTGTGTGTGTGTGTGTGTGTGTGAGCCTGTCCGAGTGTGTGTGTGTGTGTGTGTGAGAGAGCCTGTCCGAGTGTGTGTGTATGTGAGCCTGCTAATGTGCCAATCCGCATCTCTTCATAGGGATGCATTACATTAATCAATCTCTATGAGGAACATTCAGCGTCTCCATGCTGAGCTTGGAGACACTGATCCTGGGTGCTGCACGTGGTGCAGTCTGAGTGACTGTCGCTAGAGGTGTTAATATGCAGCAATGTAAACTCTGCTTTTTCGCAGAAAAGGCCGTGTTTACACTGAGAAGCCTGCATGGACAGGTTATAGACACCAGAACAACTACATCAAGCTGTATACTGTACACCAAGCTGTATACTGTACATCAAGCTGTATACTGTACACCAAGCTGTATACTGTACATCAAGCTGTAGTGGTTCTGGTGACCATAGTGTACCTTTAAGAATTGCATTTTCTCGTTGAAAATGACTGGCGCCTAAATTTCAAACAAATTTGCCAAGCCCTGGTGTAACGCTCTGTGTGTAACATTGTGGCCGCTCTAGTTGTATTAATGATGTACCCGCTGATTCCGTGTGTGTGTGTGTGTGTATATTAATGATGTACCCGCTGATTCTGTGTGTTTGTGTGTATATTAATGATGTACCCGCTGATTCCGTGTGTGTATATTAATGATGTACCCGCTGATTCCGTGTGTATATTAATGATGTACCCGCTGATTCCGTGTGTGTATATTAATGATGTACCCGCTGATTCCGTGTGTGTATATTAATGATGTACCCGCTGATTCCGTGTGTGTGTATATTAATGATGTACCCGCTGATTCCGTGTGTGTGTGTATATTAATGATGTACCTGCTGATTCCGTGTGTGTGTGTGTATATTAATGATGTACCCGCTGATTCCGTGTGTGTGTGTGTGTGTATATTAATGATGTACCCGCTGATTCCGTGTGTGTGTGTATATTAATGATGTACCTGCTGATTCCGTGTGTGTGTGTGTATATTAATGATGTACCCGCTGATTCCGTGTGTGTGTGTGTATATTAATGATGTACCTGCTGATTCCGTGTGTGTGTGTATATTAATGATGTACCCGCTGATTCCGTGTGTGTGTATATTAATGATGTACCCGCTGATTCCGTGTGTGTGTGTATATTAATGATGTACCTGCTGATTCCGTGTGTGTGTGTGTATATTAATGATGTACCCGCTGATTCCGTGTGTGTGTGTGTGTATATTAATGATGTACCCGCTGATTCCGTGTGTGTGTATATTAATGATGTACCCGCTGATTCCGCGTGTGTGTATATTAATGATGTACCCGCTGATTCCGCGTGTGTGTATATTAATGATGTACCCGCTGATTCCGCGTGTGTGTATATTAATGATGTACCCGCTGATTCCGCGTGTGTGTATATTAATGATGTACCCGCTGATTCCGCGTGTGTGTATATTAATGATGTACCCGCTGATTCCGCGTGTGTGTATATTAATGATGTACCCGCTGATTCCGTGTGTGTGTGTATATTAATGATGTACCCGCTGATTCCGTGTGTGTATATTAATGATGTACCCGCTGATTCCGTGTGTGTGTGTGTATATTAATGATGTACCCGCTGATTCCGTGTGTGTGTGTGTATATTAATGATGTACCCGCTGATTCCGTGTGTGTGTGTATATTAATGATGTACCCCCTGATTCCGTGTGTGTATATTAATGATATACCCGCTGATTCTATGTGTGTGTATATTAATGATGTACCCGCTGATTCCGTGTGTTTGTGTGTGTATATTAATGATGTACCTGCTGATTCCGTGTGTTTGTGTGTGTATATTAATGATGTACCTGCTGATTCCGTGTGTGTGTGTATATTAATGATGTACCTGCTGATTCCGTGTGTGTGTGTATTAATGATGTACCCGCTGATTCCGTGTGTGTATATTAATGATGTACCCGCTGATTCCGTGTGTGTGTATATTAATGATGTACCCACTGATTCCGTGTGTGTATATTAAGGATGTACCCGCTGATTCAGTGTGTGTGTGTGTGTGTGTGTATTAGTGTATTAGTGATGTACCCGCTGATTCCGTGTGTTTGTGTGTGTATATTAATGATTTACCCGCTGATTGCGTGTGTGTATATTAATGATGTACCCGCTGATTCCGTGTGTGTATATTAATGATGTACCCGCTGATTCCGTGTGTGTATATTAATGATGTACCCGCTGATTCCGTGTGTGTATATTAATGATGTACCTGCTGATTCCGTGTGTGTGTGTGTATATTAATGATGTACCCGCTGATTCCGTGTGTGTGTATATTAATGATGTACCCGCTGATTCCGTGTGTGTGTGTATATTAATGATGTACCTGCTGATTCCGTGTGTGTGTGTGTATATTAATGATGTACCCGCTGATTCCGTGTGTGTGTGTGTGTGTGTGTATATTAATGATGTACCCGCTGATTCCGTGTGTGTGTATATTAATGATGTACCCGCTGATTCCGCGTGTGTGTATATTAATGATGTACCCGCTGATTCCGCGTGTGTGTATATTAATGATGTACCCGCTGATTCCGCGTGTGTGTATATTAATGATGTACCCGCTGATTCCGCGTGTGTGTATATTAATGATGTACCCGCTGATTCCGCGTGTGTGTGTGTATATTAATGATGTACCCGCTGATTCCGTGTGTGTGTATATTAATGATGTACCCGCTGTAACGGAACGCAGTATGATAGTCCACGATCTCCGTTGGTATCTTAGGTAATCCACAGTCAGAGTTAGAAAGCACGGCAATATCCCCAATCCTCCCAATAACCGGACGAAACACAGTTTGGGAGTCAACTAACTTGCTTTATTCACAGACTTCCATATTTATGCAGTTCCCCTTGCAAGGGGTTTCCTTACAGATGTTACAGGGGATTTCTCCCATCAGGCAGCATGATTATCCCAACAGGCATTGCTGCACGAGAGGGATCCTCTCTCTAAAATGGACGATTAAGTGGATTATCCCCTCGTGCAGCAAAACTGGCAATTCACATAGAAATCCATATTTCACACAATATTACTCGCTTTCATACGAATGACCATTCGGTAGGTAGCTGGGGTCTGCGGGCACATTTAGTGAGAATACCGCTCAGATCCCAGCTAAACTAACCGAACGCCGCACAAAATACACTTAACCATCGAGTTTGGTTTAAAACTACCGAACATCGATGGGGAACAGAATGTGGCGCACGCGGAACTCCCGAACGCTCTGGAAGTCCAGCGGTGTTCGGATCATTGAGTAGCCGTTTTCAGTTCCAGGCTCTCGACGACCGAACACCGCTGCAGAGACAAAGGATCCAAGATGGCCGACCGCCGCATGGTCGGTAGCCGAACGACTGCCACCTAGGAGAGCCTTCAATTACCGATTGCAACATTGTTGCAATTGGTTGATTAGTGCCACACGACTGTGAGTGTGTGGTCTACCTGGGGAGCCCGCATTAGTTTGGCGAACGGCCCGGATAGCCGTGTTTCGTCAAACGAAAGGTTTGCATGCTGGTAGCATAAGGGTGCCAGCATGCGAACGGTCATAATATAGTACAGACACAAACAAGGTACACAGTAACACATTCAGCCTACGGACAACCTTTGTTACATATAGTTCAGAAGTGGCTAGGTTTGCCACACCCGCTGATTCCATGTGTGTGTATATTAATGATGTACCCCCTGATTCCGTGTGTGTGTATATTAACGATGTACCCGCTGATTCCGTGTGTGTATATTAATGATGTACCCGCTGATTCCGTGTGTGTATATTAATGATGTACCCGCTGATTCCGTGTGTGTATATTAATGATGAAAACGAGAAGAGAACGGAATCTGTCCTAATTGTTATGGGGATATTCCCCATATGTCAAAAGAAAACAGTTAAAAAGTTAATCTTTATTCGGTAACATAAACTGATTTATGTACACGGGGGGAGGGGGGAGGAGAAGGGAGACGATGAGGTGCTCAGCACCTTAATCAATCAATTTAAGTTAAAAATAACAATAACACTACCTAACCATAAGGTGGTTGTAGTGAGATACTCAGTACTGGCCAGCGTTAGTGCTGGTTTTTGATGGTAATAAATCAATGGTCGTGATTTAAATGAAAAGTAAAAAACCCACCCGGTCTTAGGTAACCTGACCTGTCGGGGTTAGCAATAGATACCGCAAGCTCGTACAGCCCACTGTCAGCTGTAGGCTGGACTGTCCAGGGTTTTACTCATAGGATCAGTGTGTGTGTCAATTACTGTCCAAAGGGTGCTAACAGCATCTCGTGTACAGGTTGGTGATACTCGTCGAGGGATATATGCCCCTAATTAGAGCCCACCGTAAAGGGACATTCAGGTGTGGACACTGTAAAGCCTGTCGCTACATTCGACCATCTAAATACGTTACATCTACACAAACCCACATCTCCGTTGAAACCAATGCACTTGTAAATTGCAGCACTACAAGAATTATTTACCTGATCACCTGTAGTTGCGGGACGCAGTACATAGGAAAAACTTTTCAACAATTCAAACGTAGAATTCTCCAACATGTAACGTCAGTTAAGAATTTGATTACTCCCACCCCGGTAGCACGGCATATCCAGAAATTCCATGGAGGCAACCCTGAGAACTTAACCTTCCAAGCCATCGAGAAACTATCTCCAAATCCGAGAAAGGGTGATTTTAACAAGGTCCTGTTACGTAAGGAGTCCCAATGGATTTTCTCGTTCAAGACCCTATCCCCACTGGGCTTGAACGAGGAATTCAACTATACCCCCTTCATCCATTGAGGTACCATCCGAGCTAACTATCAGACACCTAATGATCTCCCTGAGAGGGTCCCCTTCACTGCCAGGACCTCCGTACCTGGAATCCTGTACATATTTTTGGCGCCTATATATACGACTGTATGTCCCCTATCCTCGGAGACTCTCGGTACTATATGCACTTGTCTTTACATTATATATTTTTTCTCATTAACTCTCCCAGCAGGGTACCCCTACAAGAGTGTCCTCCCAAATCGATGGACAATACTCACTCCAACCGAATGACTTTCTGTCACTCTAACTCACCAACGTGCAACATTCTGACAGGTGACCTACATGGTTACTGTCATTACTGTCATAAGTATTATTCCTACTAATATCCTACCGTAACACTGGAATCTGTTTCTTTCCAGAACCGGAAATAACCTTCATACATCTGGGCAGACACTTGCACCCACTCTCAATCTCTTTCTTTTCTTTTCCTGATTTCCACAATGATATTGTTTAAACCTCATTCCGGAATTTCTGAATGAGTACCGGCAATCCATTTTGAGCCTTTTCGGCCACCGTCCCCTAACCCCTCCCCCTCAGGCCTCGCGCAACCAATGAGGTCTCGGAGAGGGCTATTTAAGACTCCTCAATCTGGGGAGTCTTTTTCCCCTGACGAGCCTGTGACACTCAGGCGAAACGCGCGTCGGGCTAAGACAACCGGGAGATTATATCCACTCTGCCGACACTCAAACCGACCTAGGCTTTACCTCGGGTGAGACCCTCACCCGCCCCACTGGACCATACAGCTGGGCTTCTCATTACCTAGAACCTACACTGATGCCCTTCGGGCGACTATTACAAAGTTATTCAATTAACTCAGTGTTTTGACCACCTAGACGGGTTACGTGTGCACTCAGCACTGTACCCTCTCCGTTATTATTATTATTTTTTTCTTACCTCTCTCTTTCCTATCACCGGTACCCACGAAGGCACCATTCCTTTTTACTCTCTATTTTGCATATCTAGGATACTCAATCCTTACAGGCACAGATTAGGGGTTACAGTACACTGCATTGTACTTACCACATGCAGACTGGCAGGCGAGTTCTGTTACATTATCTCAACCTAAGGCTCTCACTAAGGAGATATTTCTCTCCACGAGCACCGTTAATTTGTATACTGAGTTCTGGTTATATATTCTAATAGTGTCCATTACCCTGATCCTATTAGCAACTTCCCCGGACATATACACTTTAACCCTGAGATAATCGCAGTACTCCCTAAATAGCCATATCGCATTGTGAGTCAGTATTTGCTAAATTGGCTAATTTATGTACTGGGATTTGTTTGCATATGTGAAGGGTGTTCATCTTATCGATCCTTTCAGCATCACCCCCGTACACGTACATCTTAGCCCTTAAACAATTACAGTACTCCTTAAACCCCGCTCTGCTATAATCGACTCTGACCAAAGCGGCACAGCACTCTGGTTACGGTGGGCTCTAATTAGGGGCATATATCCCTCGACGAGTATCACCAACCTGTACACGAGATGCTGTTAGCACCCTTTGGACAGTAATTGACACACACACTGATCCTATGAGTAAAACCCTGGACAGTCCAGCCTACAGCTGACAGTGGGCTGTACGAGCTTGCGGTATCTATTGCTAACCCCGACAGGTCAGGTTACCTAAGACCGGGTGGGTTTTTTACTTTTCATTTAAATCACGACCATTGATTTATTACCATCAAAAACCAGCACTAACGCTGGCCAGTACTGAGTATCTCACTACAACCACCTTATGGTTAGGTAGTGTTATTGTTATTTTTAACTTAAATTGATTGATTAAGGTGCTGAGCACCTCATCGTCTCCCTTCTCCTCCCCCCTCCCCCCGTGTACATAAATCAGTTTATGTTACCGAATAAAGATTAACTTTTTAACTGTTTTCTTTTGACATATGGGGAATATCCCCATAACAATTAGGACAGATTCCGTTCTCTTCTCGTTTTCATTCCAATTACGTAGGGTTACCCCCTGTTCTGTCCTTTGGGACCCACTATCCGGCCACCCCTCTTTATATGTATATTAATGATGTACCCGCTGATTCCGTGTGTGTGTGTATATTAATGATGTACCCGCTGATTCCGTGTGTGTGTATATTAATGATGTACCCACTGATTCCGTGTGTGTATATTAATGATGTACCCGCTGATTCCGTGTGTGTGTGTATATTAATGATGTATCCGCTGATTCCGTGTGTGTATATTAATGATGTACCTGCTGATTCCGTGTGTGTGTATATTAATGATGTACCCGCTGATTCCGTGTGTGTGTATATTAATGATGTACCCGCTGATTCCGTGTGTGTGTGTATATTAATGATGTATCCGCTGATTCCGTGTGTGTATATTAATGATGTGCCCGCTGATTCTATGTGTGTGTATATTAATGATGTATCCGCTGATTCCGTGTGTGTGTGTATATTAATGATGTATCCGCTGATTCCGTGTGTGTGTGTATATTAATGATGTACCCGCTGATTCTATGTGTGTGTATATTAATGATGTATCCGCTGATTCCGTGTGTGTGTGTATATTAATGATGTATCCGCTGATTCTGTGTGTGTATATTAATGATGTGCCCGCTGATTCCATGTGTGTATATTAATCATGTACCCGCTGATTCCGTGTGTGTGTGTATATTAATGATGTATCCGCTGATTCCGTGTGTGTGTATATTAATGATGTACCCGCTGATTCCGTGTGTGTGTGTATATTAATGATGTACCCACTGATTCCGTGTGTGTGTATATTAATGATGTATCCGCTGATTCCGTGTGTGTGTATATTAATGATGTACCCGCTGATTCAGTGTGTGTGTGTGTATTAATAATGTACCCGCTGATTCCGTGTGTGTATATTAATGATGTACCCGCTGATTCCGTGTGTGTATATTAATGATGTACCCGCTGATTCCGTGTGTGTGTATATTAATGATGTATCCGCTGATTCCGTGTGTGTTTATTAATGATGTACCCGCTGATTCCGTGTGTGTATATTAATGATGTACCCGCTGATTCAGTGTGTGTGTGTATATTAATAATGTACCCGCTGATTCCGTGTGTGTATATTAATGATGTACCCGCTGATTCAGTGTGTGTATATTAATGATGTACCCGCTGATTCCGTGTGTGTGTATATTAATGATGTACCCGCTGATTCCGTGTGTGTGTGTATATTAATGATGTATCCGCTGATTCCGTGTGTGTATATTAATGATGTATCCGCTGATTCCGTGTGTGTGTGTATATTAATGATGTATCCGCTGATTCCGTGTGTGTGTGTGTATATTAATGATGTATCCGCTGATTCCGTGTGTGTATATTAATGATGTATCCGCTGATTCCGTGTGTGTGTGTATATTAATGATGTACCCGCTAATTCCGTGTGTGTATATTAATGATGTACCCGCTGATTCCGTGTGTGTATATTAATGATGTGCCTGCTGATTCCATGTGTGTGTATATTAATGATGTACCCGCTGATTCCGTGTGTGTGTATATTAATGATGTATCCGCTGATTCCGTGTGTGTGTATATTAATGATGTACCCGCTGATTCCGTGTGTGTGTATATTAATGATGTACCCGCTGATTCCGTGTGTGTGTATATTAATGATGTGCCCGCTGATTCCGTGTGTGTGTATATTAATGATGTGCCCGCTGATTCCGTGTGTGTATATTAATGATGTACCCGCTGATTCCGTGTGTGTGTATATTAATGATGTATCCGCTGATTCCGTGTGTGTGTGTATATTAATGATGTGCCCGCTGATTCCGTGTGTGTGTATATTAATGATGTACCCGCTGATTCCGTGTGTGTGTGTATATTAATGATGTACCCGCTGATTCCGTGTGTGTGTATATTAATGATGTGCCCGCTGATTCCATGTGTGTATATTAATGATGTACCCGCTGATTCCGTGTGTGTTTTAAAGTAGGACAATGTCGGTCATGATGTACCCACGAGAGGAGAAGTTGGACAAACTGTCCCAGGAAGAAATCATCTCGAACACCAAGCTGGTAATGCAAGGTCTAGAAGCTCTGCGGAACGAACACAATTCCATCCTGCATAGTCTCCTTGAGACCATAAAATGTCTTAAGAAAGATGAGGAAGCTAATCTGGTGCATGAGAAATCAGGACTACTGCGTAAATCTGTGGAAATGATCGAGCTTGGGCTTGGTGAAGCACAGGTGAGGGTAATTCTGAAAGGGAGTAAATTCGAGGGCGTGTTGGGAAGAATCTTGGAGAAATAATGCAGTGGTTAAAAATGGTCTCAAACACAGGGGGCAGGTGATAGAAGCTACTTAGAGAGAGAGTGTTGGAAGAACGGGTGCCGGTGAGTGGAGAGGAAGTCAGATTTAAGAATAATTGCTGTAACAAGTACCAGTGAGCATTGTCTTTTAGATCAGCAGGAGGTGGAGGATCCCGGCATCAGAAGCTTTTGTTTCTGGGGTTTTAAGATTGACTTTGGCTATAGTTTTCAATTAGTGAGACAGGGAAATTCTGAATGCAAGTCTGCAGGAAAGTGGCATTAAATAGTAAATCAAAGCGCAGACCATGCATTCACATTGTTCCTTAATACTCTATCACAGCTGATGATGGCACTATCCAATCACCTGACTGCTGTTGAGTCAGAGAAGCAGAAGCTGCGTGCGCAGGTCCGCCGCCTTTGCCAGGAGAACCAATGGCTGCGGGATGAGTTGGCTAATACCCAGCAAAAGCTGCAGCACAGTGAGCAGAACGTGGCTCAACTGGAGGAGGAGAAAAAGCATCTGGAATTCATGAACCAGCTGAAGAAGTACGACGAAGATGTGTCCCCAACGGTAAGAGCTCAGCGGGAGCACTCGTATTCATTCCTGTGTCTCCTGTATGGTCAGACTCCGCCATGTAACAGAGTGTGAAGGGTTCCATCATTCACTAAATCTGCAACCCTAAAGGATGGGGGTTGAACCCATGGACGAGACAAATCTAATAGTTTAAACGAAGGTGGATAAACCTATACAGCTAAATGGGCTGTAGAATAAAAAGATTGAAAATAACTTTATTAAACTGTGGCAAACCTAGCCACTTCTGGACTATATTCATTGCAGGTTGTCCGTAGGCTGAAGCTATACTATGTAACGTTAACTGTATATGTATTTTCCTATGGCCGTTCGCATGCTGACAGCCGTATGCTGCCAGCATACAAAGCATTCATACGGCGAAACACGGCTATCCTGGCCGTTCGCCGTACGAATGTGGACTCCCCAGGTAGACCACACATTCACAGGTCGTGTGGCACCAATTACCCGGTTGCAACATTGTTGCAATCGGTAATTAAGGGCTCTCCTAGGTGGCCGTCGTTCGACTACCGACCATGCGGCGGTCGGCCATCTTGGATCCTTTGTCTCTGCAGCGGTGTTCGGTCGTCGAGAGCCTGGAACTGAAAACGGCTACTCAATGATCCGAACACCGCTGGACTTCTAGAGCGTTCGGGAGTTCCGCGTTCGGTACATTATGTGTCCCGTACTTATTCGGTACTTTTAAACCCACTTTAATGTTTAACTGTATTATGTGCGGCGTTCGGTCAAATCAGCTGGGATCGGAGCGGTATTCTCCCAAAGTGTGCGCCCCGACCCCAGCTATCTACCGAACGTTCAGTTATTCCGAAGTACCGAATATTGTGTGAATTACAGATTTTAATGTCAATTGTCGGTTTTGCTGCACGAGGGGATAATCCACTTAATCGTCCATTTTAGTGGGAGTATCCTTCTCGTGCAGCAATGCCTGTTGGGAAAGTCACAGTGCATGTTGGGAGAAATCCCCTGGAATTACTGTATGGAAACCCCTTGCATGGGGAACTGTATAAATATGCTGCCTGTGAATAAACCGAGTTAGTTGACTCCCAAACTGTGTTTCGTCCGGTTATTGGGAGGATTGGGGATATTGCCTTGCTTTCTACTCTGACTGTGGATTTCCTAGATGTACCAACGGATATCGTATGCTGATACATTGCATTCCGTTACAATTGGTGGCAAGCGACGGGATCCGAACCTTACAGCCGAAAAAGCAGCGTTCGTGGAAACTGGAACGACCGAACAAGGAAAGCAAGGGCAATTCGTATGGAGATTGATTATACCATACTAAAGCGACAAACTTTAAAAGAGCTACTGGAAGCCAGGGGTAAGATAGCCAGCAACAAGTCTAAAGCTGTGCTGATCGCTGAACTGATGGAGGAAGACCGAGCCCGCAGCGCTACACCCCCACCAGCCAAGGAAGAGACCCCATTCCAAAAAGAGCTGCGAACCAGGTTGGAGTTTTTACCGCAACCAGTACCGCTGGAAATACTGACCGTGATGGTATCAGATGTACAGGATTATCTGATGGCGACCAGCACACCAGCAACCCCGCCTAGGGCAGAGTCTGTTACTGCCTCCACCTACGGACAGGTAAAGCCCAAAGTCCCACATCACGCCTTTAAAGCGTTTTGTGAAGAAAAGGACGAAATTGATGGGTATTTGCAGGACTTTGAGCGGCTGTGCGATCTGCACGATTTGGAGCCCGCAGTATGGGTGCCGCTGCTGGCAGGCAAATTATCGGGTAGGGCAGCTGAAGCCTACCGTGCTGTACCCCGAGAGGACAGTAAGGATTACCCTAAAGTGAAGAGGGCAATCTTGGAGAGGTATGCTATTACCCCAGAGGCATACCGGCGGAAATTCCGGGGCTTGCGCAAGCCTGAGAAAGATTCTCATGCAGAATGGGCGCACAAGCTGGACCAAGCATCGCTAGGCTGGATACAGGCCAGCAACGCCACTAACATGGAGGAGTTGAGGCAGTTAATGCTGCTGGAACAATTTTTTAATGGTTTGTCCCCAGAGGCACAAGAATGGGTGAGAGACCGGAAACCCCTCACCCTACCCGAAGCCGCTAAATTGGCGGATCAACATTTTGATGCCAGGAGACATCACGGGGCCCAAACTAAGGCCCTCCCTCGGATTACAGGGCCACCTAATAATTTTACCCCTACCAGCCCCACCGTACCCCTGCACAGGCCGGCACTGAATACTCCACCAGCCCCCTCCCGATACAACGGCAGGGCTAACATTCAGTGTCACACATGCAAGCAGTGGGGGCACATTTCTCGAGAGTGCACCCAAAACCGGAGCCGACAAGCTTGGAATCAGGTGCGACAAAATTTGGCACCCAGGGCTGCTGCGCACCATTACCAGGTAGCACCCGCCACCCAAGACGTGCTGAGCGCTCAAATTGAGGAGCCTCTGGGGGTACTGCACGAAGTAATGTCAGTCCGAGCCACCGACAACCGACAGCACCATCGGCAGCTAGTGACCCTGGAGGGAAAGGAGGTGCAAGGGCTCCGGGATTCGGGAGCCACTTTAACTTTGGTTGCACCACATTTGGTACCAGGCGCAACCCACACTGGCGGCTCCGTGGCAGTACGGGTGGCCGGGGGAGCAGTATACCGGCTACCTACTGCCAAAGTTCATTTGGATTGGGGTGTGGGAGAGGGGACCGTAGAAGTGGGGCTGATGCAGAATTTACCTGCTGATGTTGTACTGGGGAATGACTTGGGCCAAATGACTTCCGCTTTTATTCCCCAGACTCCGTACCAGGAGGCCCTTCCCGTAACCACCCGGCAACAGGCTCGCACCACGGCTACACCAACGCACTCTGAGGCTCAGGTAAGAGACCATGTTCCCCAACTGACCCCCATGTCCTGGGATACCCCGACTACCTTTGCGACCGAAGTCCAGACCGATCCCACTCTCCAAGTATATAGGGACCGGGCACAAACCGACCAAGCAGGGTTAGAGGGGGAGCGGTTCATCTGGGAAAGAGAGTTGCTCTACCGTGTCACAGCAAAAGATGTGGGGGGGTCTGTCACCTTAACTAATAAACAGCTAGTGGTACCCCAGAAGTATAGACAGGAGCTGCTGCGAATTTCTCATGACATCCCCTTGTCCGGACACCTAGGGATGACCCGTACCCGATACCGTTTGACCCATGCCTTCTTCTGGCCCGGGATCTCTCAGGATGTGCGCCAATATTGCACCTCCTGCGACGTCTGCCAGCGTGTAGGTAAACGAGGAGATCGCCACAAAGCCAGGCTATGCCCCCTGCCCATCATAGCAGAACCCTTCAGCCGAGTAGCAGTGGACATCGTAGGTCCCCTGCCAAAACCCAGTCCCTCCGGCAAAAGGTATATCTTAACTATAGTGGACTACGCCACCCGATACCCCGAAGCCGTGGCCCTCTCTAATATCCACGCTGAGACCGTAGCAGAGGCATTAATGAAGGTATTTTCCCGAGTAGGTTTTCCCCAAGAGATAATCTCGGACCGAGGTACCCAATTTACGGCCGAGGTTACCCAACATATGTGGAAGGTGTGTGGCATTAAGCCAATAGTTAATTCCGCCTACCACCCCCAGTCCAATGGGCTTTGTGAGCGGTTCAACGGGACGCTGAAGCAGATGCTTCGGACGTTCGGGGAGACCCACAAAGACTGGGAGAGGTTTCTACCTCACCTACTCTTTGCCTATAGAGAGGTCCCCCAGGAGTCGACAGGATTCTCCCCGTTTGAACTACTGTTTGGGAGGAGGGTGCGAGGACCCTTGAACTTGATTAGGGAACACTGGGAGGGAGAGAGTACCACTAACGAGACCCCTATCGTGTCATACGTCCTGGAGTTCAGGGACCGTCTGGAGGCGCTGACTCAGGCTGTGCACACAAACCTACAGGCGGCCCAGCAACGCCAGCGCCGCTGGTACGATAGAGGAGCCAGGGACCGCAGCTTTCAGGTGGGACAGAAGGTCTTGATCTTAAAGCCCGTCCGCACAGATAAGCTGCAGGCCGTCTGGCAAGGCCCATACCAGGTAGTGGAGCAGCGATGCGACACTACCTATGTGATCGGCCCCTGCTCAGGGGTAGGGAAGAGACGCATGCTCCACGTGAACATGCTCAAACCCTACCATGAGAGGATAGAGGATGTAACGGCCATATGTGCCTCCTCCGTAGAGGATCAGGAAAATCTACCTTTACCCGACCTACTAGAACCCGAGGAACAGATAGAGCCCTCCCGGGGAGTTCAACTGGGGGAGCGGCTAAGCCCCCAGGAGCGTGCCCAGGTACAGGCGCTGATTGTAGCCAAGGGGACTACCTTCTCCAATTTACCTGGGTACACTCCGCTAGCCACCCACCGAGTGGAGACCCCAGGACAGCTACCTATGCGCCAGGCTCCATATAGGGTTCCGGAATCCGTCCGGACCCATATGAAAGCCGAACTGGACGAAATGTTGCAGCTAGGGGTTATCGAACCCTCCGATAGCCCCTGGGCATCGCCGGTAGTCCTGGTACCTAAAAAGGATGGCACCACCCGATTCTGTGTTGACTACCGGAGGCTAAATGACAAAACGGTGTCTGATGCCTACCCGATGCCCCGGATAGACGAGCTGTTGGATAAGATGGCACGGGGCCAGTATCTCACTACCATTGATTTGTGTAAGGGGTACTGGCAGATCCCACTAGCCGATGACGCCATCCCCAAGTCGGCGTTTGTCACCCCGTTTGGCCTGTACCAGTTCAAGGTCATGCCTTTCGGGATGAAAAACGCTCCGGCTACCTTTCAGCGGATGGTAGATCGGCTACTGGACGGTTTTCAGGAGTATGCCTGTGCCTATCTAGACGATATAGCCGTGTTTAGCCAGAACTGGGAAGACCACCTACGCCATATAGGGGCGATATTAGATCGCATTGGGGAGGCCGGGTTAACGCTAAAACCTAGCAAGTGCCACATAGGTATGGCCGAGGTGCAGTACCTGGGCCACCGTGTAGGGTGTGGACAGCAGAGGCCCGAGCCAGCCAAGATTGAGGCCGTAGCCAAGTGGCCTACCCCCAGGACTAAGACCCAGGTGCTGGCGTTCTTAGGGACAGCCGGCTATTACAGAAAGTTTGTCCCTGACTATAGCACCCTGGCCAAACCCCTAACCGACCTGACGAAGAAGAACCTTCCCCGACTGGTTGTCTGGGCCCCAGAGTGCGAGCAGGCATTCCAACAACTCAAGACTGCTCTCACTAATGCTCCTGTGTTAACTGCTCCTGATCCAACTAAAAGATTTCTTGTTCACACAGACGCTTCAATGTTTGGATTGGGGGCAGTACTGAGCCAAGTGGGAGCCGATGGCGGAGAACACCCCGTAGCCTATTTAAGCCGCAAGTTGCTGCCTCGTGAAGTGAGCTACGCCGCCATCGAGAAAGAATGCCTGGCCGTGGTGTGGGCCCTTAAAAAGTTACAGCCATATTTGTACGGACAACCTTTCTCCTTACTCACAGATCACAACCCGTTAGTGTGGCTAAACCGTGTGTCTGGAGACAATGCCAGGCTGCTGCGCTGGAGCTTGGCGCTGCAGCCCTTTGACTTTACTATCCATTACCGGCCAGGAAAACAAAACGGTAACGCTGACGGGTTATCCAGACAGACTGAACTCGAGAAGTGATCTGTGAGTGCTCTCCCGGACATCCCCAAGCCGATCCGTTGGGATCAGACTGTGTATGCCGGCTTGGTTCTGGGGGAGCATTGTGGCAAACCTAGCCACTTCTGGACTATATTCATTGCAGGTTGTCCGTAGGCTGAAGCTATACTATGTAACGTTAACTGTATATGTATTTTCCTATGGCCGTTCGCATGCTGACAGCCGTATGCTGCCAGCATACAAAGCATTCATACGGCGAAACACGGCTATCCTGGCCGTTCGCCGTACGAATGTGGACTCCCCAGGTAGACCACACATTCACAGGTCGTGTGGCACCAATTACCCGGTTGCAACATTGTTGCAATCGGTAATTAAGGGCTCTCCTAGGTGGCCGTCGTTCGACTACCGACCATGCGGCGGTCGGCCATCTTGGATCCTTTGTCTCTGCAGCGGTGTTCGGTCGTCGAGAGCCTGGAACTGAAAACGGCTACTCAATGATCCGAACACCGCTGGACTTCTAGAGCGTTCGGGAGTTCCGCGTTCGGTACATTATGTGTCCCGTACTTATTCGGTACTTTTTTTTTTTTAAATTCTTTATTTTTACTGTGCAGGTGAGTACAAGGAATCAACAAACGCCACAACAGCGTCTTGTAAGATATGCATTGGTATAACAGTGGCATGAGAGGCTGCACATTTTTATAATAATAACAAGCTTGGTTAAAACAGTTGAGTCGTTAGCGTGAAGGTAAATAAAATGTAGCGAGATAACTGTCGTTCAACAGGGCTAAAACGTCAATGGTGTTAGGTCTACATGTGAAATACAAAATAGTTAGCTGTATTTTGACGGTCAAACTTAGATTAGGTTCATTATCAATATTAGGTTACTGTAAGCTCAATTAAGGTTACCCACCAGGGGGCAGCAGAACGCCAGGCGTATTTGTATGCCCAAATAGCTTAGTTAGAATAGGCAGAGAGCTTAGAACACATACCACATCACATTGCAAATTTTTCAATGGAAACAAATCAAAGTAAATGTCTCAAAGCAGGTTTAAGGCGTAGGTTAAGAGGCAATTGTTCTAAACAGTTAATAGTGTAAACTTAACAGGTAGCGATACAGGAGCTGTCCCCGACACTTTAGTGTTACAGTGTGGGAAAGTCTGCTTTGCTGTCTGGGTTCAGCCTATGCCTGCAATGCCAATCCGTCGGTATTGTGTGCAATATTCCTTCGAGGCAGGGACTGGGGCAGTGTCCTGAGAGGTAAGTGTCAGCATCAGCATCTCACCGAGAAATCCTTTGGGCTGCTGCTTTTGTTTAGCGCATGGAGTAGATAGGCAGAGGGTTGTGGCTGATCTGTGGACCCTGGCTCGGTAGCTGTTCCCCTTTTTCACTGGCTTAGCTGTAGTAGCGCTATGCTGTGTCATTCGGTCCTTCCCTCGCCTTGGGTAATCAGAGGGTCGTGGAGGTATCCGTTTACGGCGGATGATCCTCCGTTTGCGCTGCATGTGCAGGGAGGCAGTGTCTCGGGGTGCTGTCCTCTTAGGTGGCGTTGACGCCATTGCTTTGGCTCTGCTTGTCTGCTTCGGGCGGTTAATGCCCCTCTGTCTCTCCCTCCGCTTTGTCATATTGCCGGTGAATTGCTCCCGTGGTGTATTTGCCATAATCGGGTGCTTCCGCCGCGTGTGAGAGGGTGTGTGTTGTCGCTTTGCCAATGTAGCTAGTTTCAGGGCAGGTGATGGGTTCCTCTCTCCCAATCTCTCCCAAAATTTCTGGCATACCGCCTCAAATTTAGCCTGGAAGGCCACTGACCATTCTTCGGCTGTCTGTGCCGGTGGATTCGCGGCACTGCCGGCGGCCATCTTGGCTTGGCCTCGTGGGGTCACTTGGTCGGAGTTGCTCTTATAAGTGTCCCAGAAGTGAGTGCTTACCATTAGCTGGTGGACCGGGATGACCCCCGCCGGTCCAGAGGGGGGGAAGCGAGAGCCCACCGCCAGATACCCGGCATGGTGTTGCAGCTGGGGAGCGGCCGTCTCCCCTGCGCCTGCCATGCTTGAAGGCCTCACCATGAGTTTAGCTCGGTTCTTCGCTTGAGAGGTATCGTTCTCCTCACTCCGATATCCACTCTTGAATGGTGGCCTTATAATCACGATTGTGTGCCGGTGTGGCAGTTAAATTCAGCTTTAGGTGCCAAGTTTAGCGGGAGCTGTTGAGATAAGCGTCTTCACAGTTCCGCGGTCAGGCCCCGCCCCCCTTATTCGGTACTTTTAAACCCACTTTAATGTTTAACTGTATTATGTGCGGCGTTCGGTCAAATCAGCTGGGATCGGAGCGGTATTCTCCCAAAGTGTGCGCCCCGACCCCAGCTATCTACCGAACGTTCAGTTATTCCGAAGTACCGAATATTGTGTGAATTACAGATTTTAATGTCAATTGTCGGTTTTGCTGCACGAGGGGATAATCCACTTAATCGTCCATTTTAGTGGGAGTATCCTTCTCGTGCAGCAATGCCTGTTGGGAAAGTCACAGTGCATGTTGGGAGAAATCCCCTGGAATTACTGTATGGAAACCCCTTGCATGGGGAACTGTATAAATATGCTGCCTGTGAATAAACCGAGTTAGTTGACTCCCAAACTGTGTTTCGTCCGGTTATTGGGAGGATTGGGGATATTGCCTTGCTTTCTACTCTGACTGTGGATTTCCTAGATGTACCAACGGATATCGTATGCTGATACATTGCATTCCGTTACATAAACTACAAATAAAACACAAATAATTAACTGCATATATACAAGAAGTGAGTGGTAAATGGAGCTGGCTGTGGGCTAAACAAAAGAACTGATCCAAAGAAGGAGAAACGCGATGGGAAATATACATTTACAGCGAATACGAAGGTAAGCTATATTCACCTACAGATACCAATGTGTGGAAATAATTCCACTACTCTTAAAGGTATACTGGAAAAGATACCTAAAACAGGTCCCTATGGCTAACTCAGGGCACCATAAAGCAGCAAGTGCATCTACATACCAGAGAGAGATGGGGACAAAGAGCAAAAGTAAGAAATATATATTCTAACTAATGCCAAGGTAAGCTATATTCACCTACAAAAACCTTTAGCTACTCTTAAAAGTATACGGGGTTAGCTACCTATAGGTATCTGTTTGGAACACAGGAAGTAGCTACTCCACCATACACTACCAATAGTGGTGGGATTATTCCCCACCTATAGGTATCTGTAGGTAATACAGGAAGTAGCTACTCCACCATACACTACCAATAGTGGTGGGATTATTCCCCACCTGTAGGTAATACAGGAAGTAGCTACTACACCATACACTACCAATAGTAGTGGGATTATTCCCCACCTATAGGTATCTGTAGGTAAAACAGGAAGTAGGTACTCCACCATACACTACCAATAGTAGTGGGATTATTCCCCACCTATAGGTATCTGTAGGTAATACAGGAAGTAGCTACTCCACCATACACTACCACGCGTAGTGGGATTATTCCCCACCTATAGGTATCTGTAGGTAATACAGGAAGTAGCTATTCCACCATGCACTACCACGCATAGTGGGATTATTCCCCACCTATAGGTATCTGTAGGTAATACAGGAAGTAGCTATTCCACCATACACTACCACGTGTAGTGGGATTATTCCCCACCTATAGGTATCTGTAGGTAATACAGGAAGTAGCTATTCCACCATACACTACCACGTGTAGTGGGATTATTCCCCACCTATAGGTATCTGTAGGTAATACAGGAAGTAGCTATTCCACCATACACTACCAATAGTAGTGGGATTATTCCCCACCTATAGGTATCTGTAGGTAATACAGGAAGTAGCTACTCCACCATACACTACCACGCGTAGTGGGATTATTCCCCACCTATAGGTATCTGTAGGTAATACAGGAAGTAGGTACTCCACCATACACTACCAATAGTAGTGGGATTATTCCCCACCTATAGGTATCTGTAGGTAATACAGGAAGTAGCTACTCCACCATACACTACCACGCGTAGTGGGATTATTCCCCACCTATAGGTATCTGTAGGTAATACAGGAAGTAGCTATTCCACCATACACTACCACGCATAGTGGGATTATTCCCCACCTATAGGTATCTGTAGGTAATACAGGAAGTAGCTATTCCACCATACACTACCGCGCGTAGTGGGATTATTCCCCACCCATGGGTACCTGTAGGTTAATATAATTTTCCTTAGCATTACTTAATATATATACAGCTATATAGGCGTGTGTGCACCCTCTGCCCTTGGTCACCAAGGTTGTCATGCCTTCCCATACTTTAGTTCAGTGAGTGGTTTGGATGGTGAACCAATCGGGGCTTTAGTCCAGTTATCTAATATTTGAGTTTTTAAGACTTCTGCTATAAGGTTTTGTCTATTTTTTGTTAGCCCACAGCCACCTCCATTTACATTTGTCTCATTTCTTTTTGTATATATGTAGATAATCCTATGTGTTTTATTTTTAGTTTAATATATCTTTAATAAAGTTATTTTCAATCATTTTCTATTTTTATTCTGCAGCCCATTTAGCTGTATAGGTTTATCCACAGCTTCACATATACCATTAGATTCTTCAGAACATCCTATATTATATAAATTAAAATCTTTCTATCTCTATCCATATCCAACAAAGGAAAGGGTGCACTCCAAGATCTTAGTCCAAATGTGTTTAATTTGGTTTTAAATCAAGTCAAAAAATCATGTGTAGCAAAATTGATGTTTCGACCCAATCGGGTTTTTATCAAGATCCACCGTATAAATGCTAATGTCCCAATTTATAACAAATCTCAAAAATAACTTGCCAATAGAAGTGAAACGACAGTCCGCAGACTGAACCACCCGGGAGTCACCAAGAAGTGCTAGAATTCACGCTTTCATCAGAGCTTCCTGTGTCTGAAATCACTCGTTCGTCACATCTTCGGTGTCCTGAATTCATCCAAGTCTATATACACCATCACAGCCTGTTTGGAATTGTCAGAACTCAACATACATATAATACACACTTTGCTCTATAACTTCTCATAGCTCCTTTTTAACTGTGCCCCATTAAACCTGGATTTAGTATCTCTCGTTAATAAGAATCCTTGCTTACTCCCCTCTAAGCAGATACTCTGTCCAATCAGTACGAGCAAGACCATGGATTATTTTCTAAGTGTTTTTTTTTCTCCTCTTATTTGGAGCACATTGGTATATATGCAACGGGTTGGTCTTTATGGACTTCTGTTTGAAATGTTTATTTTGAAGAAACTGGATGACTATGTAGGCTGTTTCTCCATCTCTGGCACTTGTCGTATGCCCTGGGATATCTACTAATCCATTATCCTCTAATTCTCAGGAGGAGAAGGAAGGCGATCCTTCAAAAGACAATCTAGATGAACTGTTTCCAAATGAGGAAGAGGATTCGGGGCCAGGCAGTGAGTATCTGATAATCTTTGCTGACATCCTCTGACTTTCTTTCTTTCAGCTCCGGTTTGGCAGTGAGACTAGCTGCCGCTAGATCCCATCTATGTGACTTTGTCGGTAATGTGGAAATGGAGCTCTATGTGCTAGGGGTGCTACATGTTTTGTGAAATAGCTGACAAAACCAGGGAACAATGTCCATAAACTATTTGCAGCATAACCATGTTGTGCCGAGCTGGAATTATACAATGAGATGTAGACGTTGCATTGTTTGGGGCACTCTGGACCCCTAAGGCACTTCAGGTTGCTGAAAAGTGTGTCCTATTTTTTTCTTTTTGCATAAAGTGCAGATAGAAATGAACCTGGTTACACCCCCTTAGCTTTCAAGCAGACAACCAAACCTGTTACTTCCTGGTTATTTAGCTCAGTGGAGATAAACTCAAGAGGCAGAAATTGCCCAGAGCATCTGCCTTGCAGAGACTTCTCATTGTCCAATCACAGAACCCTAACAGTGCAGCTCAGTCACAGAAAATCTGGGCAGGGCTTGCAAAGGATGCAGATAAGTGAACTGAAGTTTTTAGATATACCCCAATTAAAACAATCCATGATTAAATGCATGCATGTTGTCATTTGGGGTATATCTACTCATCAGTGATTTTTATTTATTT